>NC_134717.1:31147500-31430000 GCF_049634645.1 Pelodiscus sinensis | reverse complement strand
TGATCCAATTGTCATATGGTTAGATATCATCATGTAGTCTCAAAAAATCTGAAGCCTCTCAGGGTATATCTACACTACCACCCTAGTTCGAACTAGGGTGGTAATGTAGGCAACCGGAGTTGCAAATGAAGCCTGGGATTTGAATTTCCCGGGCTTCATTTGCATAAAGCCGGGCGCCGCCATTTTTAAATGTCCGCTAGTGCGGACTCCGTGCCGCGCGGTTACATGCGGCACGGACTAGGTAGTTCGGACTAGGCTTCCTAGTCCGAACTACCGTTACTCCTCGTGAAGCCTAGTCTGAACTACCTAGTCCGTGCCGCGTGTAGCCGCGCGGCACGGAGTCCGCACTAGCGGACATTTAAAAATGGCAGCGCCCGGCTTTATGCAAATGAAGCCCGGGAAATTCAAATCCCGAACTAGGGTGGTAGTGTAGACATACCCTCATACTTTCTATTTTCTGAAACTTATCTGACAGCTAAGATTTTTAAACATTTAATGTGAACATGTAGGGCGGATTCACCTTCCAAAGTGGTGAAACTTTGCTGGTTTCAGGTGAGTAACTTTGTTAGAATGAGAAGAATTAGGTCTTTGGAGCAATACTTGACTCTTTACAAGAATTTAAAACTTTTTTTGCTGAGATCAAGGTGGGTTGTAGAACCAAAGGTAAAATATAAGCTGAGATCTCACTTTCAGGTAACTGCTTAAATGGTATTTTTTTCTAGTCACAAAAGTCAGTGTGCTTAGATGATAAAATAAATATTTATTCTTGTGTTAGTGTGAAGGATGAGCTAGTTGCAAATTTCACTTTCCTATCATAATTATGAATGTCAACTCAGGGGGCCATGGCCAAACAGGATTATGGATTCACTTCACAATAGAGTCGATTAGGGGTAGTTACTTTTATTAATCTCACTTCATCACTACTATTACAGATGTATATACTGCCAGATGGTTACACAGCTACTGCAAGGTGACACATCAATAAGCATAGGCAAAGCAATGCATAAGAGAGTAACAGGCACTTAGAAATGCTTATACCCTTTCAGACTCTAGAAAGTCCTGTTCCTGTCACCTCGCACCAGGCTGCAGTGGACATGGCTCCAGCTAGGGGAATCCAAGGCACCCTCTGAGGCCTAGGTCCCTGGTGAGACTCACTGGGCACGGGACTCCCTACACTAATTATACTACAGTTGTTTACTGGGTGTGCACTACTGGCTCAATGCCATTTTCAACATTGTCATGAGCTGAGACCTAGGTCAAACTTGTTTACTGTTTTGTAGTTTCCCAGCTCAAGGCATGGGTTAAAGCTGATAAAGCCCAGCTGCTATTTGTGTTTGCAGGTTACAAGGTTACCAGGCTGTGTACAGCTAGGATGGAAACGTCCATCCTAGCCTACTGAGTTACAAGCCCCACATATGACTTTTTATGTGACAATGAATAGTTTCATTAAAAGAGGAATTATCATTCCTTTCAGAAAGATAGAACCTAAACCAATGTATGTGTTACCATTGAGGGTATAATTACTGCTATAATTTTATAATTGAGGTTTTCCAGCATTGATATTTCCAGCCTATCCAAGTACTAGCAAAATATTCCTGAATAAATGGATCACTTGAAATAGCTGACTCTGTAGGTTTTTGTTTTAAGTAACATTTTTTATAATATCCATATTCATTTGCCTTTCATTGAGTTTAATGTTGCTCCAGTCCATATGACAAGAGGCAAAGTTTGAAGTAAAATCAGTGAGTTTTGATCCACTATTCTTTACCAGAGTGTTTAGCTAGATTTGATGTATTTTTTAACAACTAAGATAATTTTTTGGACCCAGAACACCTAGGCTGTGTCTACACTGGGCCACTTATTCCGGAAAATCAGCCGCTTTTCCGGAATAAGCTGCGAGCTGTCTACACTGGCACTTGAATTTCCGGAAAAGCAATGATGTTCTACTGTACAAAATCAGCCGCTATTCCGGAAAAACTATTCTGCTCCTGCTCGGGCATAAGTCCTTATTCCGGAACACTGTTCTGGAAAAGGGCCAGTGTAGACAGCCCAGCAGTCTTTTCCAGAAAAAAGCCCCGATCGCGAAAATGGCGATTGGGGCTCTTTTCTGGAAAAGCGCGTCTACATTGGCCACAGACACTTTTCCGGAAAAAGGGCTTTTCCGGAAAATCAGCCTGCCAATGTAGATGCTCCTTTTCCAGAAAAACTGAAAACAGAATAGTATTCCGTTTTAAGCATTTCTGGAAATTCATGCCAGTGTAGACACAGCCCTAGGGTATGTCTACACAGTAAAATTATTTTGAAATAATAGCATTTATTTTGAAATAACTTTCCTAGCATCTACACAGCCAAACCACTATTTCAAATTTAAATCGAAATAGCGGAGGGCTTATTTTGAAATTGGTAAACCTCATTCCATGAGGAATAGTGCCAATTTTGAAATTGCTATTTCGAAATAAGCGTGCCTCCCAGGTGGTCATCAACCCTGAGGCAGAGGCCCCTGACCAGGGCATCAAGGAGGAAGAGGAGAGCCAGGAGCCAGAGGAGGTCATCATCACCCAGATGAGCCAGGACCCTCGAGCTGCCACAGCGGACCTAACGCCGGTGTCATCTCAGGCCAGAGAGGCAACAACATGTGAGTGCCATCACAGTCCCCTTAAGCGGGAGGGAGAGGAGAAAGGAGGGGGGCAGAAACCAGGGACTGCATGTGTGGGCCTTGCTATCCATGGATCACACAGCAACCTTTGCATGTGCGAGCATGTGCCATGCCACCCTTGGGCATGTGACCCCAGGTGGCTGCCACACAGGGGCCTTACCCTGTTACCACACACGTGTGTGAGGAGGCATGACATTCTCCTGACTCCAGGGTGGGGACACAGCAGGATGCCCTCCTCCCACAAGATCTCTCTACACAGAAGCAGGGGACATCCCCCCTCCCCCACACACACACTATATTCACCACAGAGGAATGGGTGTGGTCTCAAGGCAGCTCCCACTCCCGGAGATAGCAGGACATTCTGAACATGGCTTGTGTGCAAGCACATATGCTCTGATGGTGCATGGAATGGTCATCCTCACCTTGCAGAGTGGGGCTGGACTTCACCCACTGTGTCCCCAGGGATAACTGACCACTTCTCTTATTTCTCCACAGCCGCGCCAGCTGCTTGTGCAGGGAGCACCACCCCTCCTGGGACATGCTCCCACCCACGAGGGCTCCTCAGGCCTGCCTGTGCAGTGGAGGGGTACCAATAGCAGCATCAGGGGGCACTGCAAGCCCTGCACCGCAGCCTCCAGAACTGGGTGAAGGAAGACCTGCAGCTCCAGTGGGAGCAGCTTGCCTAGGGCCGTGACATTTGCCAGTACCTGCAGACCCTGGTGCAGAGCATGCTGCCTTCTGCCGCTCTAGCGCCTGCTGCATCCCCAGCTACTGCTCCTCCTCCCACTCTTTCTCCCCATCCCGCTTCTCCCTCCACCTCCTCCACCCCCACCCCACCTTCCATCCTCTCTCAATCCCCCCTGGAGACACCGAAGCCCCCGCACCTGCGGTGCAGGGAGACAGTTGTCCCGGCGAGATCCCCAACTGTAACCCCTGAGCTTCCCCTCCCCCTTCTTTCCCTTGCTTCCCCCTTCCAGCTGCCTTCTCCCAGTTCCCCCTCGCCTGTCCCACCCTCTCTCTCCCTTCTCCCTCCTCCTTTCCCCAGTCTCACCAGAGTTTCATTCTCCTCCCCTCCCCATTTTGTTAAGTAAAGAGTTTGTATTTATGAAAATATGTGTATTTTATTTTACACCAGGAAGGGGGTTAGGGAGGGGTAAGTGGAAGGACGTGAGGGCGGAATGAGGCACAAGCCCCCAGTGGGGCAGAGCACGGAGGCTCTTAGTGCTCCTCAGGGTGGAAGCTCTCCGCAGGATCTCCTGAATACTGACAGCTCCCCAATGGACCTCCCAGATGGCAGCCTACAGAAAGTGCAGCCAGACTTGCAGCAATGCATCCAAGAGAAGCACCAGAGTGCCCAGAGGCAGTGCTGTGATGTCCCAAGTGAGGGCAACCAGAGCACGCAGAGACAAAAATGCTTTGTTGTCCCTCGTTGAGGTAGACAAGCAAGCAGGAAACCTGAGAACTGGCTGTCCGGGGGGGGGGGGGGGGGGATTCCTTTAAGCACAGACCTCAGTTAGCCTCAGGCAGAAGCCCTATATAGTAAGTCCTGACCTGGTTCCCTTCTGGAACTGGTTCTGGCCAGCCTTAAATGCGATTCAGAGTCCACTCGGTGTGGATGCGCTATTTTGAAATAGCATAATGCTATTTCAAAATGCATTTTGTGTGTATATGTGTTATTTTGAAATATCTTATTTTGAATTAACTATTTCGAAATTAGATATTTCAAAATAATGCTGCAGTGTAGACATACCCCTACCTTGTGACCAGCTGTCATGTAATGTTTATGAAACCAAAACAAAGCCTAGGATTCAGTCCCATATATTCATGGATGTTCAGTGATCTCAGAATGATTCATCTTAAGGTCTGAATAAAGCTTCTGTTGGTCTATAGGAAATTGACATAAAATTACCTATGATTGTTATAATTTTGGGCTTAGAACATTCATTGAGCTTTCTTTTGAGACTCAAAGTGCAGGGTAAGGTTTAAGTTTGGTTTCTAAAGAAATTTACTTAAGAATGATTGATTGGCTGCAGGTTTTCTGACTGACTGTCAGGACGTCTACTATCGTGTGAAGAAATAAACTGTTAAAAAGAAAACCCTTAAGTTTATCTAGACCCAGATTGTTACCTTCAACATTACTCACATTTGCTAGCACTTTTCTCTAGAACAATCCCACTTATTTTAAAGAGACTTCACAAAGAGAAAGATGCTAAGCAGGCATATCATAGTTTGTCTCTGAGGGTAAGTCTACACAGCAAAGTTAGTTCGAAATAACAGCCCTTATTTCAAAATAACTTTCCTAGTGTCTACACAGCCTAACCTCTATTTCGAAATAAATTCAAAATAGCGGAGTGCTTATTTCGAATTTGGTAAACCTCATTCTATGAGGAATAATGCCAAATTTGAAATGGCTATTTCAAAATAAGTGCTGCATAGACCCTTATTTCGAAATAAGGGGCCTTCAGCCTTCTCAGGGAGCCTTGGTGGCCACTCCAGCCACAACCAAGAACACTCCACTCCCTCCCCCACTCCCTGGAGCCCTTAAAGGGGTTGACTCTGGCCACAGTGCCTGTGCCAGCTCCAAGCCTGCCAGCCCAGAGCCAGCAGTCACTGCACCTGACCCACTGGCCCCAAAACATGAGCCAGCAAGCCTCTGGCAGCCAGCCCTCCACCGCTCCCCAGGAGCAGTCTGCCAGCTCCCAGGAACCTGCCAGGTCCTGGAGAAGGCAGGTGCCCTACTGGTCCAGGGTAGAGATAATGGTCCTTATTCAGGTTTGGGGAGGATGCCCCCAACGTCCATGATCTCCTCACTAGACAGAGGAACACGTCCATCTATGGAAGGATAGCTGCAAGCCAGGCCACCAAAGGCCACATGTGAATCCAGAAGCAGGTTTACACAACAATCAAGTTGGTCCGGCGAGACCCCCAACCCTGAGCTTCCTCTCTCCCTTCTTCCCCTTGCTTACCCCTTCCAGCTCCCTCCTTCCCCTTACCCTCTCCCACCCTCTCTTCTCCCCTCTCCTGCCTCCTTGCCCCACTCTCACCCCTCACTCATTCCCTTCCCCCCCAGTTTTGTGAAATAAAGAGAGTTTGTGTTCATGAAAATACATGTATTTTATTTGACATCAGGAAGGGGGGTTAAGGAAGGGTAACTGGAAGGATGTGAGGGAGGAATGAAGCACAAGCCCCCAGTGGGGAAGACCAGGGAGGCTCTTAGTGCTCCTCAGGGTGGAAGCTCTTCAGCAGGGCCTCCTGGATACTGACAGCCCCCCCCCCCCCCGTTGGACCTTCCAAATGGCAGCCTGCAGAAAGTGCAGCCAGGCTTAAAGCAATGCGTCCAAGAGAAGCACCAGAGTGCCCAGAGGCAGCTCTGGCTCCATGTTGCAAAGTGCTGTGGTGTCCTGAGTGAGGGCAACCAGAGCATGCAGAGACAAAATGCTTTGCTGTCCCTCATCGAAGTAGACAAGCAAGCACGGAAACCTGAGAACTGGCTGTCCGGGGTGGAGGGGGATCCCTTTAAGCACAGACTTCAGATAGCCTCAGGCAGCAGCCCCCCACAGTAAATCCTGACCTAGTGCCCTCCCGGAACTGGTTCCAGCCAGCCTTAAATGCGATTCAGAGTCCACTCAGTATGGACGTGCTATTTTGCTATTTTGAGTAGCATTTTGCTATTTTGAAATGCATTTTGTGTGTAGATGCGTTATTTCTAAATAATCTATTCTGAAATAACTGTTTTGAAATAAGATATTTCGAAATAACACTGTAGTGTAGACATACCCATAGGGCATATCTACGCTACAAGATAAGGTAGAATCTACTATGGTTGATTTATGGGCACACAATTTTGAGAAGTCGGAGTCCTTCATCCTCACTACAGGAAAGAATTGAATGTTGTCTGAAACAGTGTGTCTCCATTAAGGAGTCTACTCTTGACTTGGAGAGTGAGGCACCATGGATAGCTTTGTAATCTGGTGATACATCTACACAAGCTGCCCAGTATTTTGAAATATTTTTCGAAAGAACGGGTGCTGTATTTCGCCATTCCAGTAAACCTCATTGCATGTTGGATAAGGGATGGCCCAAAATAGTGTGCTATTTTGAAATTTGGCACCATGTGGCACATGTGCTAGTCAATCCTATAGGTATAGTGCAATGCTGGTTCTGGTGCTATGAGATGCACTCAAACTGGTGGGACTGTGTTGTGATACAGAGATGGGATGATCAGCAGTGGCTACAGAACTTCCACAAGCAAAAGGCCATGTTCTTGGAACTGTGGGAATGACTTTCCCCTGCCCTGAGATGCCAGGAGATCTGCATGGGACCTTCTCTGACTGTGGAGAAGTGCGTGGCAATTGCCCTATGAAAGCTTGCCATGCCAGACAGCTCCTGCGTAGTTGTGAATCAGTTTGGGGTGGAGAAATCTACAGTGGCCGGGGGGGGAGGGGGCTGTTCTTATACAAGTAGTAAAGGCCATCAATAACATCCTGCTACGGAGGGTTGTGACTCTGGGAAACATGGACAACACAGTGGAGGGCTCTGCCACCATGGGCTACACTAACTGCTGTGGTGTCATAGATGGCACACATATCCTCATCTTGGCCTCCGAACACCATGCCTTGGAGAGTATATCAACCAGAGAGGTACTTCTCCATAGTGATACAGGCACTGGTGGATCTCGAGGGCTGCTTCACTGACGTCAGCATGGAATTGCCAGGAAAGGTCCATGACACCTGCATCTTTCAAAACTCCTGCCTTTTCCAATAGATGCATGCTGGAACTTTTTTCCACAGCCAGAACATCAGAGTTGGAGAGGTGGACATAGACTTTGTGATCCTGGGCAACCCAGCCTATCCACAGCTCATGAAGCCCTCCACAGGCAGCCTGGACCCCAGCAAGGAGGAATTCAATAAGAGGCTAAGTAGGTGCAGAAAGATGGTGGAATGTGCATTTGGATGTTAAGAGGGGAGGTTGAGGAGTCTCCTGACCTGCTTTGACCTCAGCAAATACAACATTCTCTTTGTGGCATCAGCCTGTTGCATGCTTCATAACCTGTGTAAGAACAAGGGGGAGACTCTTCTGGCAGAGTGGAGGGCTGAGGCAGAGAGCCTATCCAGAGAGTTGGAACAGCTGGACGCCAGCACCATTTGTCCCTGAACATCTCCCTCATGCGTTTGCACCCATGGATCAGAGCCAGGTGGGCAGATGTAGTAATAGGTGGAGGATGCAGCAAGGTGGCTGCTGTCCCAGCTGCAAAGAAAAGTTACAAGGGGAGAATGACACAAAGTGAGAAATTACAAAGGGAGAAGCTGCACCAGAGTGTCCGCTCTCCTCCTTTGCCTTATGATATGACTGGCATGGCTCCTTGGTTTTTACCCTGCACTACTGGGCATCCCTGGAATAACCTTTAGCCATCAGACAGCTTGCGATCTTGCTGTCAATCTCGGCATTCTGCTTGCTGGTTCTGACCTTATGTGGGATGACTTTATCTCCCCACACCTCATTGAGGTCCAGGATTCCCTGGACACTCTGAGATGGTGCTCTTCTGCATACGTGGGAACTGGAGCCTGTAGGAGCAGAAGTATTCATAGTCGCCACCGTGTTCAACGGAAATTTGGAGAAACTCATTTTCACGTATGCTGCAGTGTGCTGCTCACTTGCAGTGCTGGCCACATGGGACAGGCCATTCAATTGTTCCCAGAGCTTTCTGCGGTCACTGGGAGAGCAGTTAGAGGCAGGTGTTCTGGCCAGAGTGGACAGCTGTGGGAGGCCTCCCAGAGGTCAACAGCATCAACTTTCCAGCCAGAACATCAGGTTGGAGAGGTGGACATAGACTACACTAGTGTAGCTTCAACCATGCAAGGTCAGGAATAGCGTTACTCTTGGTGTAAAGCAGGAGCACAGAAATCAACTTCAACATTCCCTAAGGGCAACACAACAGGCTTGGTAGTGTGGATGCATCACTTAGAAAATTGACCATAAGTAGACAACATAAAGTCCTACTGCAGACCAGGCCTTAAAGAATAAGAAACAGTGTGAATGAAGCCCACTGGTATTCCTGCTGTAAAGTCCTTCAGACTTGTACTACACTCTGCTTCTAAAAGTGTCTTTTTGAAAGATTGCCCATTGTTGCTTGGCAGAGGACTGTCAGCTACAAGTGAAAGGGTGCCATTTTTCTCAAATGGAGGGCTGCTTTTCAGGTAAGAGCAGAGGCTGCAAGAGGTCTGTAAGAAAAGCTGTTGCTAAATAGTCCACTGGTTTTTTTTCCTTTCTAGTTGTGCTTTCTTCTTTGTGACGTGTGTGTGTGTAATATTTATTAAAGCGTAATGAACTATGAAATGGCCTCACAATAAGGAGCACAATTATACAACAAAGGAGACAATGGAAAAAAGTGAAATAACAACCTAAAGTTATATTAGGGTTTTGTGGATGAGATGATACATTTTATGAAGGAGCCACCACTTCATCTTGCATAATAATGAAACCATAACTATTGTAGAACACAGCATTAGTTTTGTAGGGCACATCATGGACCTCTTATGTATATTTCTAGTTTGTCTTATTGATATTGTCAGAGTTAAATTTTAATATGTCTTATGATAACATAGTACAGTATACTGAAAATAAAATCTGTGGCCAGCTTACAGCACAGGTAGTGCAAGTTTGTACTGTTCTAAACTAGACTACTCATGAAAAGCCAGCACATTCACCCAGCATCAAATAAAAACTTCCCAAACAGAAAAATATTTCCTGTGTTCATTTGACAAATGAGAGCTTTGCCTACTAAGGTCTCATTGGGTGCATCTACACTGCACTCGTAGCTTGAAATAAGCTATGCAATTTGAGCTGCGCAAAAAAATGCATAGTTTATTTCAAGTCAATTTTGAAATAGCTTATTTCAAAAATTGGCATTGTCTACGCAGCACTTATTTCAAAATAAATCACTATTCCGAAACATCCCTTACTCCTCGTGGATGAGGTTTGCAGGGATGTCAGAATAGTGAGCCCATTAAATTTTGAGATAACAGGCACATTCAAAAGATGCAGAATAGCTATTTGTGGATAATGGAAGTATCTCAAAATAGTGCTATAGTGTAGATGTAGCCATTAATAGCCAAGAAAGAACTTCAGAAGGTGTCTAAGTTTAGGATATAGTATGTGGACAAGGTCCTCAGCTAGTATAAATCAGTCACTGCTATTGACTTCAGTGGAGCTACCCTGATGTATACCAACTGTGGGTCTGGGTCTGAGTTTTTGAGCAGTAGTTATTCCCCATAAATTATTATTTTTAATAAATCCAATTTTAAAACTGTATCTGGTCTCTCACTTGAACCATTTTATATCAGTGCAACTGCATTGACATCAGTGGAATTGCTCCTGATTTATCCCAGTGTCAGTTATACTTGAGCCCTAAATCTGTAAAAATGTGCATAGATAATTTGTCAAAGGAAGTGTATCTTTTGCTGCCATATGACCGTGATGTATTTCTGTCTAATTTAAGTGATCAGACCCTCCCAAGCAAATAAACTGAAATATCAAACTATGTCATGGCTCATTTTGTAAATAACATTATCTGCACGTATTTAGTGAGGAAAAGTGTTGTTTTTTATAGTGTAGTAGCAGTTTCATGATCTATCCCTTAATATAACAAAAAAGAAATAATAGAGCTAAACAAATCAATGAATGAGTTTGACAGTTGCTACCATTATACATTTTGCATTATTGCTATTTTAGAGAACATTTAATAGTTTCTGACAAATAAGATTGCTAAAAAAAAGTACAAAAAACCCACAGCATGTCTGGAGTTAATGTATTTTTCCACAGTCAGAGTGTGGGAGGCCCTCTGTTTACGTAATTACAGCTTTAAAAAAAAAAAAAAAAAAAAAAAGCTCAAATAGATGGGGAGCAGTGAAATGAAATTATATGTGGAATATTCAGACGATACCATATCTGCTAGTGAGATTAGAGTTTCTTAAAAAAATGGAAATTCATTGCTTGAACTTTGATAGAAATAAACTTTTTAGGTAGTTAAACTGTTTGCTGTGGCTACTGTTGTCACTCCTGGTGAATTCGCCAAATAAAAAACGTCCATCGGTCTGAATAGGTCACAAATAAGTGTCTGCATTTTTCAGCTTTTCACCATGAATAATATCAAGTGATTTGGTCACTGGTACAGTTTGCAGACCTGTTGAAAACAGTATGCTGTTCTTCTTAAAACTTATTTAGCCTCACTAGCACAGATCAGCTCCCATAATTAGTTTGAGCGGACTGCAGTTCAGTGGTGGATGAATGATTTTTTATAAATAGCTTCCAGTGAAAATTTTAGTTAAGGCTAAGGTCCAATTTCCTCTTCAAACTTTCTCAAATCAATTCCCTTTTGAAACCATTTGAAAATGTCCACCTTAAAATATTAATTTAATCCCAAAGGTGATTTATTTGGAAGAATATCTAGAAAATTTTGTTTTTGCAAGTGACAAAATAAACACATCTATCTTCATGACACTGACATCCTAAAATATTATATGCTCAATCCTGCTTCCATTCTGTACGTGGAGGTCCAACACGAGCTAACGGAAGTTCTGAATAGAAACTAATGGCAAGATTTTGCAGTTTTATAAAGAGTATTTTGTTTTTTGCAGTTTTTTTGTTGTTTATTATGGACCAAATCTAGGGAAATTATGATGCAGTAATGCTTAGCTGCACTCATCTTCCACATGGAGATGGATGCTGCTGTATGTTGTAACAAAAATGGATGTCTCTTAAAGTATTATAATAAAGGGGTGGCCTTTATTTCCTGTCCCTAATAACTTTTTTATATATATATTATTTTTGAGGTGTTATAGTTTGGTGGAGGAAGGCAACTGTTGATACAATAGTCTTAGACTTAGTGTCATAAAAGCAGTTGTAAATAGGGAATCCTGACATTATGGGACACATCTAGAACCACATCAAGTTCATGCATCTCCAAAGAAAGAATATGGGTCACACTTACAAGCTAGGAAACAGTGTCCTGTATTACAGAAGCACTAAAAGTCCTAAGGTTAATGGTAGAAAACATGAACATGAGCTTCTAGTGCAATTCTGTAACTCAGAGAATGAAAATGATTTTAGGATGCATAAGGAAGGGAATATCAAGTAGAAGCAGAGGACTGGTATTACCTCTGTATACATTAGTAACACCATTACTTGGACACTGGAACTGGATACAGTTTTCAAACTGTAAAAATGATGTTGAAAAATTGGACACTTTTCAGACAAGAGCTACAAGAATGTTTAGAGATTTGAAAACTTAATCTCTCAGTATAAAGTACAATCTAGTATGTCCAGGAGAAGATTAATAGATGATTTGTTCATCATGTTCAAGGGCTTGTCTAAACTACAGAGAAGATCAAAGCTGCCACAGTCAATTTAGTGGGTCTAGTGAAGACATGTTTATTTGAACTGAGAGGGTGCTCCCATCAGTGCTGGTAGCCCTGCTCCTACCAGGAGTAAGGGAAGTCGAAGGGAGAATGTGCTCCGTCGACCTCTCACTGTGTGGGTGGTGCCAAAATGCAATTCAAGATACATCTCCAGCTACATAATTAACATAGCTGGAGTTGTGTATCTGAGGGTGTGTCTAGACTACCTAGTTTTGTCGACAAAAGTGGACTTTTGTCGACAAAACAATACCAGCGTCTACACTACCGCGGAGTTCTGTCGACATAACGTTGACAGAACTCCGCGGTTTTGTCGACGCTGGTATACCTCATTTTACGAGGCATAACACTTTCTGTCGACAGAATTCTGTCGACAGAAGGTGTTATTGCCTGTAACACTGCGTCCAGACTACGGAGTTCTGTCGACAAAGTGGCTTGCTTTGTCGACATAACTCCATGTGTCTGGACGCAAATTGTCGACGGAAGTTTTGTATCTGACAAAACGGACAAAACTTCCATCGACAAAACGTGGTAGTCTAGACGTATCCTTAATGTGAACTTATCACTAGTGTAGATCTAGCCTAAATACTTACAGGGGAAAGAGATTTCTGATACTGATATATGGAAATAAAGGTACAATGAGATTCCCACAGCTAGAAGCTGAAACTAGAGAAAGTCAGTCTAGACATAAGCTCAGTGTTTTAACAGTGATGTTGACTAACCATCATAACCTGGGCAGGGACATGGTGAATTCTCCATCACTTGAAGACTTAAAAGCTAGATATCTTCCTAAAAGATATGGGCTTGATGCAGAATTACTGGATGTGGTTCTCTGGCCTGTGTTGCAGGAGGTCAGCATAAAAGCATGGTGTCCAACCAGTTATGAAGTTATAGTTGCTATTGCTATAGCTAACTAGTCACATTCAGCTGGCCAAATAGCCACATTGTTCAAGCGAAGAACAGGTCAAATTGCCACATGTGGCTAGTGCCACACGGACATAAAAGATCATAAATGGTTCCTTCTGGCTATAAAACCTATTAAACTTTTCATTAGTCTCAGTTATGAAAGGCAAATAAACTGTTGCTTGACAGTGTTCATTATTAACTGACCCTAGTGGATACTGGAACATACTCGTACATTTTTTTTAAGGCAAATATAACCATTCTGCCAGTTGTCAATAGCAAGGCTAGGTTAAATGTGAAGGGAGTCATAACATATCAACAGAAAATGACCACCATGCACTAATAAAACAAATTAAAAAATGCTCCAATGGCATTCATACAACTTAAATTCCCTGAGAGCCTTATAAAGACAGAATAATCTTCTCTATCTATCAGTAACTATTATCCCTGAATGTTGCTAGTTATCTGATCAGCCAGCCTCTTCTTGGTCTTAGAACTATTCTTTCTATAAAGATTTGATTGGCCTTTCTGGATCTGACACCTGAAGCTTGTGTCTGCTATTCTTCCTGTTCATCATTGTTAGTGACTGTGACTCTCACATTATATGAACTCCACATCCCCAAGCGGCCCTAGCTGTGGATTGTTCACATACATGAGGGCCATAGCTATGTTGATCTATGTTTGAAGTCTTAGGGGACTAATTGTTTTAGCAGGAGTACCACAAGCCTCCTTAGACCAGTAGGGTTTTATTGTGATCTCCTGGACAACATGGAAAGACGGTTAGGTTTAAGTATTCAGACAGTGGGTGCATTTAAGTTTATTCTGTTTTTAGAGATGTTACTGGTTCAGTTTAGGTACAGGAATGAACTTAGTATGTGTTCTTACTCTAGGAAGTAAACTCATATTTTTCCCGTCTCTCCAGTATTTTTACAATAGGTATTTATCACTGTTTTCACTTATTCACTTGAGGTATCCGGGTGGGTAAGAGAGTTCATCACACAAAAACACATGGATATGTGTAAATCCTGGGTAACCTTTGGCCTGGTCCAAACCAAATCCAAGTTTTGAATCAGGCCATTGGAGCATAAAGAGGACTAGCCCTTTGTGGCAGCACTCCATCGTTAGAAATGCCACCCGTGGTTTATTTGTAGTATTGCTTTCAAGTTCTGGGATTGGGCATAATTGGGAAATACACTGCTCCTATAATGGAATAGCAGTGGCAGGACGTGGCTCTGTGGAACCACTCTCTGGTATAAGGCCTTGGAAATGTTAGGATTTGATCGCTGAAAAATGTGGAGGCTTTAACAACTTGGGCTTAAAGCCTTCCCACAACTCCAGGACAAGTTGTATATTGGTGATATCTTAAGGTTCAGTAAAGTTGCAGAGACTTGGCAGGTAAAAAAGAGCTAATTCTGAGTGTCCTCAGTAGTTCCTACTGTTCATGCTACATTCCGCCCCCAACCCCACCACACACACATCTTTTCCTGTTGCTTAGTCCCTTTCTCCTCAATGACAATACAAAAATTACAGAGATGGTCACTGTGTCACTGCTGTTACCTCTTGAAATCTCAGAAGCACAATATTGTAAGTTAAAAGGTTTTTTTCTTGGGGTTCTCATCCATTTTGAAAGGAAAAATAACTACTGCCCAAAATACTTACAAAAAGTGTAATTTCCCAGAGTACACTAGGAAAAAATCAGTGAATTTTTGAACATGTATTTTGCATTATTTCAGGCGAAGTTTTAAGATTGCATTTGTATTGTAAAGTACCATTTGTTATAAAATTTCATTAAATAATTTTAAAGTCCTGAATGTACACTGCAGCCAAATCATCCATTTCCTTTCAGATAAGGCATTTTAACTTCTTACTGCTTTCCTTCTACTTAGTGATTCAAGAGAGTTGTCAGTAATAATTTCCTGAGTGATTTTTAAAAACCTGTGACTCCCTCTCTTATTAGTTTTAATAAAGAGTCACAGGTCCCTAAGCTTGCTTGGAAAATTATTACCTATCAGCAAGACAGAAGACAAACTTATGAGCTATTGACAGCAGCAGAGTCAGTCCCTCATGATAGCTATTAAGAGACAAGAGTTACTTTTTCTTCACTAGAGCCTACCTTAAATTAAGCTCTTTTTGAAGATCTGAAAGCTATTGAGCAGTTGGAAGTTTACCTCACACAAGCACAAAATGGCTGTAAAGCGAATTGATTTAAAGAAAATCTGATGAAACTGCAAACATAGGCAAGTAGTTTCAGCTGTTGATTGGTACATGAAATAAAAACAGATTGGGGAAAACCACATGTGTACAAACAAGGTAAAATTGAGTTACTTATAGCATTTATGTAAGTGGTACAGGTGAAATATATTCATCATCTACTAAATGTAACAAATGATTACTGATAGCACTGTGTGAGATGTAGACTTTCTGTGTGGATAATAAAGATTTCCCCATGAAAAATATTGCTAGAGGGTAGAATTGCAATCTATTGATGTTTCAAATAAACCAGATTCATGAGACAACATATTTCCATATTTGTATTTAAAAAAAGACTATTCATAGGAACAAGGTATTTAAACTTTCATCTCCAAGTCCCCTTCTCTTGCTAGTTTGTGCAAAGAAAAACATAGGACTGGTAACATATGACCATTTTTAATTCTACATACATTCAGTACAGATTTATACACATTTTACAGTTAGACATTTTGAATTATCCTTTGATACCTTTATCTTTTGAATAACATCTCTGACCTACTGGGTAAGCCCTTGTGTTGCCATTAAGAGGCTGATTCAAAACAGGATTTGTGATTACTGCTCCATGGGATTACAGAGAAGGCAGTGTTATGGTGTAATATGCCCAGCTTCTGGAAGTAGGGTGCAGTGGTAACTCCAATTTTCTGTATCCTCCACTGTAATACCACTGTAATATATGTAGAAAGCTGAAAACAGCTTGGTTTATGGTACCTAATGGCTACTGCTGAGGGAGCTCTGTCTTTGTTCATCTGATACTGGTGCTACCTAGGAACTGAAATGTCTCCAGTTTGAGCTTTCATTCCAGTAACACACATGATTTGTACACAGTAACTCCAGCCACCAGTGAAGGAAATTATACAACTTTAGTGTGTCTGCTTTTTAGACTGTGTGCAATGTAGCTATACTGTTTGGAAGAAACCATTATAATTTCATCAGAGTCTGTTGACCCATTTAGCCTTAAAGTCCTCATCTCACAAGGCATGTAAGCATGACTAGGCCTGTTCACATGTTTAGAATTTTGTCTAGCAATACAGAACTAGGGATAAATGGAATTAAGTAACTCAGAATTCATGGAATCTCCAAAAGCACACTTTCTTCAAGCACAAGGCTACAGTAAGATGTGAACTACTCTGATATTCTATACACCCTTGATAAGGACATTGGGTAATATCTTGCTCACATGATATGAGCATAGTGATTTTTGCTCTATAAGTTATTCTCCATTAACAAACTAATGAATGAAATCAGCCACTATTACACATTGGTTAAAAGGAACTGAATGGATGCAAAGTCTGAAGCCTTGCCCTATGTCAAACGTAGATAACAGCTTATTTGAAGTAACAGAAGACACACATCAGTGTGCAAGCACATCATTGGAAAACATTTGACACTAACGCTTATGTTGTACATCAGTGATTCCTTTCTTACTGGTCTAACAAACATTCCCATGCTGCTTGAGTTTTATATGACACAAACAATTTTCAACTTTTTATTAAATTTATTTTTTCCTAACCTTCAGTTCAGGGGGAAAATAGTCATCATGCAGAGGCTGAGCTATTTGCAGTGGTGGGGGAGAAGCAGAATAATTCAGATTTTGGAAGCATATAGGCTAAATTTACAATCATATGTGGTCAAGCTGCTATTGATGCTTGAGTTTCCAATTGCTGGTAATAGACTGGGGAAAAAAAGATAATGTCTTTGATCGATCAGCATGGACAAATTTCATTTAGGGGATCAATAACAGTTTATATTTGACAGAGCTGAGGGACCACATTTATTTTCCCGCTTTGATTCAATAAATGTTTTCAATGGGACTGCAAATGTAAAGTAATCCTAACCATTTCTTAACTGGAGGCACAGCTCCTGCTACACTGTTATTGCAAGCAATGTGTATTTAAAACTAATATGCAGTACAATGGATAGCCAGAGGCTGGAGCTACTGAATGAAACTAATGTACGGTTTATTAAAACAGAACACATGGAAAGTGTATGGTTCTGTTTTCTTGGTTCCCAGCAATGTGAAACACAGAAGAGAGCCATCACTTTGCTATGTTTGTTACCCCCTCCTTTTCATTACGAATAAATCATTCAAACCTTCAAAAAATGAAAAAAGCATGAAGGCAAGAAAGAAATGAGATGTGTGTGACAAACCACAGCAGGCATGATTCTATCAAGGGCTATGTCTCACTATGCAATGATTCCCCTGCTCATGTACATGTACTACCTCTCATCAAGATAGCATGAGTACAAATGGTAGTGTAGCATGATAGCATGAGTAACAGCAGTCTAGGCATGGTGGGGTATATACCCATCAGTTTCAGGCAGGTTTGTACTCATCACAGCTAAGCCATGACCCTTTTGTCATTAGCCCTGCTAGTGTGCAACTCTGGTATTCATTCTCACACCGGCTTGAGGAAAGTTAGACTGCGTATTTGTGGGTGAGTAGTGGAAGTACATTCATAGTCCATAGAGTAGACATACTCATATTGAAACAGACTCATTTTCTAAATATCTGTAACCAATAGGCTTGCTCATTAAATGTTAAGGCTCTAGGTCTCAGTTCAGCAAAGCACTTATGGTCACACTTACCTTCAAGCTTCAATGAGACTTAGGCGTATGTCTTAGGGGGCTGCAGAATTAAATTTGTAATCCGCCTGAAGAACTTTCATGGCCTGTGCCTGCAAGCCTTCAGCTTCTGTCCTTGATATCTCAGTGGAAAGTCTGTTCTATTCATGACAACTTCAATGTATGTGTATTACTGACCAGTAAGGAGAGGTCCATATATAGACTTTCTAATGTAACTAGGTGGATGTCCATTGATTTCAAGACAGTTTGTGATGAGTCATCCTTGAGCCTGTTGAGTCATCCTTTTACTGAGTGTGATAAGCCTGATGAGTAGTTACCTGCAAGACCTAAAAGTCAAGCCAAAGTGCAAGCCAGAGTCTAACCAGGTGACCCAAGGTAGGTATATAGGCTCCTAATGAAAGTCGCCTTTCGATTTGGCCCACCATAATCACCTTATTAGGAATACTCGCATCTGCTTGGTAGTTCTGACCAACCACTTCTGCTCAGTGTGCTCCTGCTCCAACCATGCCCAATCACCTTGCTGTCCTGATACGTTTGCACTTACTCATGTTTTCATCAGGTTTCAATTTGGCCCATGGTCTTAGAATGTCAAGGATTTATCATTTATTTTGTCTGATGAATCTATCATAATAGTAAGGCAGGTAAAAGTGCAGCAACTTCCCTCTTCACTTTGAAGACCCATCTATCTCTTGCCGAAGATTGCCAAGACTTTTCAGAATGGGCACTCTACATGGGGAGAGGGGCGAGGAGGGAGGGGAGGGTGGCAGAACTTCTAACTAATTCCCTGAAACCAGACCTCCACTAACAGTCATAGGGTTATTTCCAAATAACTAGGGTTATTTCAAAATAACTTAGTCCATGTCTACACAGCAGGCAGTAATTTTGAAATAATGTCAAAATACTGTCAAGCTGGAGGATTTCTTCCTCCAACTCCTGTAACCTTCTTTGTACAAGGAATAAGGGATGTCAGAGGAAGAGTGCTCCATTTAGAAATAAGTGCTGTGTAGATGCTCCCAATTTTGAAATAAACTATTTTAAAAAAAGCTACACAATTGACATAGCTCAATTTGCATAACTTATTTCAAGTTAGTCCCTGCTGTGTAGATGCACCCATACTGACTGTATGAGGAATAGAAACAATCCCATGTGACCTACAGTATGTATCAATTTAAATAAAACAACTGCTTGTAATAATCTACAGATCAAAATTACTGGCCAAGAGCATTCAGCAAATCTACTTCTATTTATTCACTAGTCAAAAAATCATAAATTGATCATTAAACATTCAAAAACAAAGGAGACTAAACTTACCAAATTTCTCAGATTAATTGCTGGGATCTAGGAAATAACAAATAATCCAACAGTACAGGAAACATACCATTCAATCTTTTCTATTGTGAACTCACATTTCACATAATGAATTCTAAAAATTCAACCCATATATTGCAATCTTTTGCAGTAAGAGTTGCAGAACTTTTGTGGTATGTCACAGAGAAGAAAAAAGGCAGATCACAATTGTGACATACCTATTCCATGTGGCAGGCTATAATAATTAAAAAAACAGTGTTATATGCTTGTCACTGTGCTAAGAGACATGCCACACAGCTCAAGACTTTCTCACATTTTATACGAGCCATTCATCTGTGTTTGTCAGTCATACTGTTAAAGAAAGTGAAGAATATTTCTACCTTAAGCTTACCTCAAGGTCATAAACTTACATCATGATTTTTTACCATCAGTGATCTCTTCATCATGCTCACCACCACGAATGGCTTATCATCCCTTGCAGTGTTTTTATATGAACACTAGATTGTAAACTGCAGTCTTTTTAACTTGTTTGCTAAAATGCCATCCTTCCCAACTATGCTATGCAATAAAACTTGTGCAAGAATTGTTTTTGATTAATGCTTGGATTATGTAGGTATGAGATAGAGACATTACTCAGGCATTAGCTGTGCTGAATACATTACTCAGAGCTCTGAACACAGGTTGGCGTATAGTGATGCTGTCTGTCTCAGGAGGGGGCTTTGAGAAGGAACTGCGACCCTTGTACAGCCCATTAACCAGCATGACATGCCTTTCCTACCAGTTGCAGTAATCAGCACCTGGGATACATCAGCACCCCTGCCTACCTCCTTCCCACTTCCCTCTCCCCACCATCTGAAGAATGAAGTACAAGTGCACAGCCCCTACTTTTCTCCTCATACTTATCCCCAACATTGTCACATGGTGGGGGGTGGGTTTGGAAAATTCATTCTCTTGCATAGCCACATTGGGGCCAGACATAACTGGGTCCTAAACAAAGTGTAGTTTCTTAAAATAAAAATACTACAAATATGTATCTGGAGTAATGTCAGCTATTCATTGACTCATAGATACAAAATTGCCAAGAGACTGTCACCAAGCTGTATGATGTTCCTAAGGGTTTGATTTTTGGCATGTTTTTTCTCTGAACTAACTGGAAGAGATGTGGGAGGAAGAAAACAAACAAGTGGCTAGACATTTCTCTCTGCACATTCGAGAAGGCTCATGATTACACCTATGAGGTACAGAAAAGAGCTGGAATAAACTACATTCAAGAAACGTGTCCCTTCCAGACCCCATAATGGCTTGTCTTTTGTAACATACGGAAGTCTTTTGAAAAAAATATTCCTAAATTACTAAATATTCCACTTCATTTTCATGATAGACTTGGCTTCATAGCCAGTCATCCAGACACATGGACAATATTAAGTGTGGTTTGCTTTTGCCATATGATGTTCAGTCCCCATGTAACATATGGCATGATTTTGAATAAGTAGTTTTAGTCTGGTTCATTTCTAATGGTGGATCAATGCAAATGCTTCTCAGGAAGAGTAAGTTGGCATAATAGTTATGCTGTGTTAAGCATAAGCTTTCAGATAAGATTTCTTTTTCCGAGAAAGGTGTTGCTGGGTTTTTTTGTTTGTTTTTACAACAAAGTCTGACTAACAGGGGCTCCAAAATAGGTTGGTATTATATATCAACTAAGTGACTGATGACAATATGGAACAGAGGCAAATGCTAAGTGCAGCTAGTTTCTAGCTCCAGATGCATCACGTTGTTTTGATAGCTGTCTTGTTCAGCACAGTGAGAGAGCTGAAATAGTGAGAAGTCTGTTACAAAAAGGGATCTCTGGTCCAATGACTATTTCAGGCACTCAGTTCTGAATTGTTTAAAATGCATATTGTCTGTGTACATTTCAATAAGGAAAATGCCAACTCTGAATGCCTTAGGGCTGCTTGTGTGTCAAATGAGTAAGTCTGCAAGACTCTCAGTCATAGGGTCATTATCAAAGGTACTTCTTGGTCATTGTATGCACAATAAAGTTTGAGGCAATAGTTGACCTTTTGACAGCACTGCAGGGTAACTTAGCTTCATAGGGCATAAATAATCATTTTTAATTTTTGTGTGTGAGGGATATTTATTTAAAATGCAAATATATTATAACTTATGTCACTTGAGGATATTCATTTGGGAAAGCAAAACAGTTTCCCTAGCATTCTTCTCCCCCAGTGACTTTCAAAGCAAAATATTCAATGGGAGACCAGGGGAGAGGCAGAAAAAAGAACGGAATAAATAATAATAATACAGAACTCCTAAATTCTCTTCTCTGGAATGATACATTGTATGTATATTTTTGTCAATTACATGCTATACCTGAATGACTCTTCTCACACCTCAAATGAGTCTGTGATACTGACAAAAAGACCTTGAAAATAATTTGGATGTTGGCTCTTATTTTCACACAATGTACATTATTGTACTTGAAATCAGTGAGTTTTCAAGAATCTTCTTTCATTTGTCTTTACCAAAACTTTAAAAAAATTGTCTGTTGCATTTTGTAATGTCTTGCCTTGCTTAAATCCAGAGCTGTTGTCTGACTCTGTAGTTTTATCCTTGCAGAAGGATCAGAGCTCAGGATAAATACACATAAAATATAATTCAAGATATAAATAGCATCTGAAAAGATTTCATGGTTACCGACATTCAACTGCTAATCCTAGAAGGCCATATTCCAAAACTTCGAGTCCTTACTTATCAGGCATTTTTGATTGAGTAAAGACTGAGTTAGAGGTTCAGGATTTAACCAATTTGAGCATTTCAGTGACTTTATGGTCCTGAAGATACCTTGCAAGCATTGAAGAAAACTATTGGGACTTGGTTCATTAAACAAAAAGGTAACACATAGGGGTGTGTGTTCAAAGCTATTTTAGTTCAATTTCTTGCATGTGCGGTGATGTGATTTTTTAAAACTGAGTGGGCTATCAAACCCTGTATCCCATTAAACTAGCTGAGCTATAAAATTGTATCATGTATGTGTAAGTTAATGTATACTTAAGGTTCATCTTGCAAGAAGTAAAAGTATGTGCAAACATCGGGCTGAATTTCTGTCCCTCAATCAACAGGAGTTTTGCCATTTACTTCAACATCCTGTATATTTTGCAATGTGTTACCTAATAGCATAGGTACTTAGGTTTCTCAAAGACAGGAAGATCACACAGTCACCAGAACTGTGGCACTGGCACCTTTTTAGTAATTGCGGAGCACTGAGAAGAGGGAAGTAAAAAAGCACTTATAGCAGGAACCTTGTGCTGGGTCTCTTGCTCTAGCAGGACAAGTGTCTTCCCTCTGACTTCTAATGAATAGAAAGTCTACAAGATTTTGGGGAGGGAAGATCTCCCTCAATCCAACATGTACCACTGGGGTTGTCTGCTTTGCGTAAGTTTATTTTCTACAGCAGATGGTGAGCTATTTCAAAACACGTACGCTTATTTCTCGTCCATTTTCCTATGTGACTGAGATATTTTTATCATTCATCAGAGCATTCCATGCCAGCTGTTTTTGACACATCTTAATTGTGGGTGTGTACCACTGTTGTATTGCATTCCATACATGATGATGATGAGCATGTTAGCATAGAGAGGTGTTCTCTATTCAATCTTACAAGGTCATTTCTAAGAATGCGGGTTCCCTAATGTATAGTCTAGATCAGAGGTGGGCAATAAGCAGCACACGGGCTGCATGCGGTTCACCAGATGAGATGAGCTAGAGCTAGGAGAAATGAATGAGAGAATGAAAGCATGATGTGCCAAAGAGCCTACTGCACAGCCTTGTTTGTCTCTCAGCTGCTGGCCCCGCCCAGGGAACAATGGCTGTTCAGTATGGGGCCTGCAAGAGGAGCAAGCATGACAAAGGATGCATGTGGCTTCTCAGCTATGCTGATCTCACAGATGAAAGATCCTGCTGAAGATCAGTGATTTGCTTTGGGTAGGGGGGCTGACAATCACCACATGTAAGAAGGACTTGTAGCAACAGAGGGCAGGAGGGACTCCACTCACTCTGAAATACTGGCAAACCTTGCATTCACAGAATGGCTATGAGCATGATGAGAGGATGATGCAACTCAGAACTCTTGTTATTTTCAAAGATCTCTAATTCTTAAGGTGTTTAAAAGTAAAATGTCCTTGGCTAAGTCCATGTTCCTTACTCATCCTCCTTACTAACTTCCAGAATGCTACAGCTAGAAGCCCAGAGCACACGTAAGTGGAGTTCTGGGGGAGTGAATGAAAGTGGCTGAAGGTATTTGGGAGGCGTCAGACACTGGTTTGGGGTTTAGGGCAGCTGGGGAATGGTACCCCCTGGATCAAGAAAGGGAATCAGACAGAAAGTCTGAGCCCAGGCATGTCCCAGAGAGAGTGACTAAATTCTATCTATATGCAGTTGATTTAGAAACACGAGGGAGCCAGTGATTCAGTCTATTTGTATGTAACAGGTGATTGTACAGAGTCATACTTGGCCTGGTGGTAACTGTCTGGGATTGTCTCTTTTCTGTATTTGTGATGCTCAAGCACAATGGGATCCCAAACCCAAATGGGATCCTTGGGAAGAACCAAGTTCTAAATATGTATATCAATAATATACCACTTTTCCCTCTCTTACAAACCAATTGCTCAGTTTTTGCCATATGAATGCCATACAATTCCTGTAACCAACCATGTCTTAAAGCCAAAGCTTTGTTCCTCTGGACAGCATAGGGAACATTCATGGTACAAACTAAACCTTCTTTCTCCTCCTCCAATTAAGCCTAAAATTGTCACTCCTGGCACATGTCTAACCCCAGCATCCTGAGTGAAAAGTATTCTACATAACACCACAGTCTGGCTCTGCCATGTGGTAACATGTAGCAAAACTGACCAATAATTATCAGAAATCTGTTGGGGGTGGTTGCTCTTTTTTTTTAACCTCTCATCTTTATTTTGCTGCATACTAGCCTGATATCTTCCATGAGCTATGATTAAGGATTAATCACTTGTTTTCCTGTGCAAGAAAAATCCCTGCCTTTTAGTTAATGTTATGAATTAGTAGGAAAAACTCAGAAATAGAGTTGCCTACACATTGTTTGAAAATTGTTTACAGCAAATAATGAACAAAGCAAATCAGATTGCCAACGGCTTAGCTGTTGAGATAGTGTATTGCATTATTAATTAAAATACAAGTCAGCTTTTTCCAGCACTTGTAGCCTGTGGGTATCCAATGTACTCCACTTGATTGAATCAGGTAGTGGCAGCACAGGCATTTTTTATTTTGTGCTTGGAGGGATAACAAAAAATGTAAAGCTGTTTTCTGCTACTTCATTTGAAAAAATATTATTTTGGAATGAAAGCATAGCAGCTGCAGCAGTCAGGCAGAAATAATATAAGATGTACCTTTGCACTGTGATTTAAAAAAGGGGTCTACATCCACAGAAACTCTTATGGCACTGTATTCTAGGCAGACCTTTGTCTATGGCCAAGGCAACTGTTTCCATGGAGATGCAAGGCATTTGACAGTGGTCACTGTTTTGGTGAAGTAAATTAATCCAAGCAGGAGATCACTTGATAGTTATAAGGGTTTTTTCCTGAGGGGGAGGGGAAAGGGACTGGTGAGTTGCAAGAAATAGAAACTCTTCTGTCTTTTGGTTATTCAGGAGAACATGTGGCAGTTATTGATATTTAAAGAAACCTTAAAATATGTCATGAATTTTATTTGTACTATTTTGATTGGAAGCTTTCAAATGTACAGTGAATGTAATTAAATAGAATAAGCTTGAAAATCTCACCAACCTTTAGCTAAATTCAGATTAAAAACAAAGCAATTAGGTTTATTTTCTGGTGAAAGAGTCTGTGCTAATCTCTTTTTGGCTAACCCTTTCAATGTGGTATTAACCTTTATCTAGCAGAGTGATAAAGCCAAAGAAGGGTACCATTGGAATTTGATTGTGAAAGAACCCTGGAAAACATTATTCAAGACAAATGCAAGATTGCAAATATAGACATATTTCAAATGATATAGTTAGCCATCATCCTTAACTTTTGCTAGTATTTATATTATATCAAAATGAGAATGAAATAATTTGCAGTATCTGAAACAATATTACTACTTTTTCTTTTTACTCAAGTGGGTAGCCAAAATTTGGGATCTAGTGGATTGTTTCAGTTAGCAGAAATTGGTGATAGTTAGGTATTTCTGTGATGCAGTTTTGTTTATTTACAAAGAATGTACAAAATCCTGTGTGTCTCGGTACAGAAGAAATCAAATAACAGAAGCCAATTTGTTTTGTTCACAGCTCGATAATCGTTGATTTCCAAATTAAGCAACAAAAAGTGTGTTTGTCTATATGCTTGGCATCTGAGACATTATTTTTTTGTACACGAAGGCCAACATTTTCAGATCTGTGAGCTTTAATTTAAGCTTAGATGGGTAACATTTTTTTGTTGCCAGAGTATGGGCTTAGGAACCTATTTATAGGAAACATTGACTTTTGGGGATGAAATTTTGTATGGATGGTATCTGCCCAAAGGTAATTCTCCCACCCAAATTTAATGTAAAATCTCTTCAGATATTTTTGAGATTAGGAAAGGAAGGAAATAAAACATCTTTTCCATTAAAAAAAACCTCAACAACAACATAGCCAGACTTTAAAATAGAAATGTAGCACACATGTGTGAAGTTTGAATCTTGGCGTAATCCTTATTGAGAACCAATGCTTTCCTGAGTTTGAAACAGATTTGATTTAAGAAATAAATGAGCACTGGCATGTATAGTAGGCAATTTCTTTATTTCTACATATACAATTTCAATCGAGGCATGGACTTAAGGCCATAAGGGGCCACTAGATCATGTACTCTGATGTATAACACTGGCCACAAACATGACCTGGCACCCTCACACTAAATACAACCAAGATAAGGGCCACATGTTATAACCCACGGGAGAGTAAACGGACCACAGGCAGAGAACATGAGTACATCAGTGCTCAAGGCTGGTCCAGTGGCAGGGAAATAAGAAACACCCAGGTCATCCTAGCAAATGCTCCCTCCATCCCATAGACATGCTGTAAAAGAAAGTGAAAATCTTTGCCTGCCAATCTGACCTGGGAAAAAATTCCTCTCCAAGACCATGTGTGCCTAATTAGTTAATAGGATTGGTCAGAAATTTTCAACATTTTAGATAAAAATAAGTACTGAAACCCAAAAAATTTGACATGGAAATGCCATCACAATGCCTTGCACCCCCATTTCCTTTTTAATCATGGCTTCCTGCCTTAATTAATCTCCCATAATGCACCATGGCACCCATCTCTTGCTGCACCACAGTGCATCTTAGGAGTTCTTGGGCCCTGTGTATCATGGGAAACGGAGTATGTCTGGGAAACTCAATAGAGACACGAGGCACTCAAACCACAATTCCCCTGCAATACCACAGAAGCATTTCCAAACTGAAATTTTTGTGTTTTCAGGCTAATTTTTTTTTAAATTTTAGGTGTATTGTTTTTTACCGGAAAAATCAAAATTTTCCATAGGAAGCAAACACATTGTTTAACTGAAAACCTAATATGCCATAAAAAATACCATGTGAAACCCTTTTAAAATCAGTTCTTTAGGTAAGCAAATACTTGTTTTGAAGAACTTAAAAGTTCGTCTGGCATGTAAGTAGTGTTCTCTATTACACTTTCCTTTCTTTAGCATATTTAGGCTTGACAGTTTGTTATTTTGATAAATAATCTGGATTTTTTTAATGCATATTTTCAATTTTTATTGATTTACATTTTCTCAGTTGTGCAGAATTATGGATTTACACAGTTTTTTAAATTTGATCTCTTTGAATTTCCATAGTTTCAGGAAACTGAGAGAGGTGGGCCAGATAACTATTTAGTGACATCACTCACTGTGGGCACTAGGAAAGGCTGTGGTAGAGCAAAGAACCCCAGCCAGGGGTGCAAGGATGATAATGAGTCCCAGCCAGTGGCCATCCTGCTGCTGAACAACTCCTGTCCTGGAATGGTCTTGGCACTGCCAGCTGGTGAGTGAGAAGAGCCATCACAGCGGAGCTGCAGGACACTCCTTCTGTGACTCTGTGCCCAGTGACACCTGATTCTTGCAAAGGTAAAGTAAGGTGCAGTCAGGCTGAAGTCCTGGCAGGTCAGAGGAGAGATCCCCATCTGGAGGGAAGTCACCTCACTGTTACTGACCCTGGGGCATCAGCTCACTGGTCCTGCTCACTAATAAAGTCAGTGGCTAAGAATGTGGGGGCCATCCCTGATTGGAGCTGTTAACAGCAGAGTGGCCTCCCTCCAGGTGAGGGCTCTCCCTTCTCAGAACACTGGCCAGAGGTCCCTGGTCTGCCCTGCCAGGATCACAACCTTCCTTGTGCCATTGGTGATCCTGAACCCTGAAGTGCTAGCTTGCTGAGTGCTATCAAAGGGTCTTTTCAGTTGAGTTCTTTGTGCCAGGTAAAACCCATATTTACTCATGTGTAATGATTTACATAAAATCCTACCAGGCCTAGTCATAATACTCTTTGTTATTAAACTATATTGGAACATACAGGATGAACACTGTATCAACGTAACATTGCTGGAGCAAACTTAACTTCTGGAATTTCCTGATTTTTAAATGCTTGATCTTGCAACACTAACATAGCATTAACACTAGGTTTTTTGCATTTACTTTTATAAAGGCCAGGGGGAAAATAAGCTATTTCCTTGCTGCCAGTATTTGAAATCCATGCTCAAGTGCACACTGGGTCAAACCATCACCAGATGTAGGTACACAGCCATGTTATTGGATTTCCTGATGATGAATAGAGATCAGAAAATGCACCTGTCTGGCTGCAGAGATTTACATAAAAATGAAGACTGTGTACACTTGCATATGTAAAATATTGATGAACAGACTTTACTGTATATATGTAGAAAGACTGGTTTTCAAATAATATCATTCATAATGTTTAGTGAGAGAACCGTGCCCATATACAGTTTTATATATATATAAAAATATTCATAACCAATATACATAGGTGTTTTCTCTCTCTCTCTCTTTCTCTCTCTCTCCCTACTGCTTCTTTCTCAAAACACTATATATTAATTCTCTAATATATACTGACAGTTAAGTAACAGGCTTATAGCCATGTATGTATTAGGCTGATATTTTTATTTATTTTCCTGGCATATTAATTAGCTGAAAGCTCTAATACATCAGTCAGTTAGAGATCAGGTTAATAAATGCTCTAATTAATGTGTATCTTTTGCTCCATATCCTTTACAAATGAGACTGTGAAAGTGCCATGTTGTATTCAAAAGGCACACATAACAAATTTTAGAAGATTTGGAACTACAAGTTGGTCTACAAGGAGCAGGTAAGGCATTCCAACAGACTGTTATTTCTAAATTCACTAACTTGTTGCATATGTAGACCTTGCTGTTGTTCTTTAACATACTGGTGTTTGAAACAGCACAACCTTAAAGCATACTAGGGAACCTTTAGTGTAGGGCTGGGGAACCTCAGGGCCAGAGGCCACATGCAGCCCCTGGATTGACTGAGGCTGGCCCCCCGGCTTAGTGTCCCCCCAGAATTGTGGAGCTGATGCTGGTGCTCTAGCCCCCACCCCCTGCTGTCCCACTGCAGGGTTGGAGCACACAACAGCTCCTGATGGATTTTTCTGTGGGTCAGTGGCCCCCAACCCAAAAAAGGTTCCCCACCCCTGTTTTAGTGTGTCCAACAGAATCTAAATGGACCAATTAATGTGCAACTCATCTATGAGCATTAGAAATTACACCCACATACACTGCATTACCCCTCCACATAGACAAGTCACAAATTATTCCTAAACTTAACCACATGCTCATCTGTAAAGAGTGGAGCAGAAAATAAAGTGTCAGAATAAGAAGGGTGAAGGTTCACTCCAAGACTTTGGCCTATTCAAGTTCTTCTCCTTACCATGAAAATATTTAAAAAACAACAAATAGTCCTGCAGCACCTTGGAGACTAACAACAAATGTAGATAGTATCATAATCTTTCGTGGGCCCAAACACTTCATCTGAAGAAGTGGGTTGTGCGCACAAAAGCTCAGATACCATTTTTGCTAGTCTAGAACTGTATTTTTTTAAAAAAACAGTGAATAGTCCTGCAACACCTCAGAGACTAACACAGATACCCCTCTGAAATGTCTCCATATCATGTCACTTATGCAGAAATGTTATGTTTCCTCATCTGGAAAATAAAGCTAATGCCTATCTGCTTCACAGCTGTTGTGACACATGATTCATTAATGCTTACACAGTACATAATCCAACACAAAAAGTGCCAAAATGTGCATAAATCCCCCTACCCTTTGTAACCCTCACCTTGAAATCTTAGGCTTATCTGGAAAAATGATGCCTCTGAATTCTGATGCCATGTAAGTTCTGGTTGGCTCAGCAGAGCAAACTAGTGCACCCCACAAGCTGCTCAATATTGTGTCAGCTGTCCTAAGCCCCAAAAGGCTTTATTTCCAGCTAAAAATCACACAGGCATGTGGATGATCAGGCCATGCTGTTTGCTTCTAAGCAAATTCCTTTGTCGTCTACCACTCTCCCATAAAATCACCTGTCTGATAGCACAGAATTTATAATTGGAATGGACCATTATGATCATGTAGACTGACCTCTGCATAACACCGGGCAGTGAAAGTCTCTCCGTAATTTCTGGAGCAAGCCCATAACTTCTGAGACAGCTATATCTTATCTTGTAGAAAAATATCCAATCCTAATTTAAAGATTTATTCTGATGGAAATATCATCAAAGCCTTAGTAAATTGTTTTAGTGGTGAATTATCATCACAGTTTTAAAATGTGCACACTATTTCTAGCCTAAATTTGTTGATCTTCATCTGTTGGATCTTGTTAAGCCTTTGGCTGTAGATTAATGAGCCCCCTGCTATCAAAAATCTTCTCCTTATGGAGGTTCTTATACTGTGCTTTTAGTCCTTTATGAAATCAAGTCAATAGACAGGTCTTCTCAATTTAAGGCAGGTTCTCCAGACCTTGAATCATTCTTGTAGCTTTTTTCTGATCCCTCCTAATTTTTAACATCCTTTTTTTGAAATGTGGACACCAAACTTGGGCACAATATTTAGTAATGGTCACAGTAATACAATGTACTGAGGCACGCGCAGGCTCTATTCTGTATTTCCCAGAGTATACAGTTAAAGGTTGTTCTCCCTCAGCCACAGTATCACTGAGGCTACATCTACACTGCAAACTTCTTTCAGAAGAAGCTTTTCAGGAACAGATCTTCTGGAAAAGCTTATTTCAAAAGAGAGCATCACACGGCAAAAGTGCAACGAAAAAGTGATGTGCTTTTTCATAAGATAGTGCCCACTATCTCACATTTAAGTTGTGATTAGCCTGGACAGAGTGGCCACCAGGGCACCTGTGTTATTTCCTGGAGGCCTCTTCTTTCAAAAGAACCCCTTCTTCTGCGTCTACAGATTTCGGAAAAAGACTTCTTCCTCTTCGAATGAGGTTTACCACCATCGGAAAAAACCCTCCATTCTTTTGACTTTCTGTCAAAAGAACTCAATGGCAGGGTGGATGCAGGTATTGTTTTTCCAGAATAATGCTGCAGTGTAGATACCCTCTGAGAGAGCTTGTGTTTAGATGGAAAATTCATAGAATCATAGAATCATAGAATAATAGGACTGGAAAGGACCTCGAGAGGTCATCGAGTCCAGCCCCCCGCCCTCAAGGCAGGACCAAGCTCCGTCTACACCATCCCTGACAGATGTCTATCTAACCTGTTCTTAAATATCTCCAGAGAGGGAGATTCCACCACCTCCCTTGGCAATTTATTCCAATATTTGACCACCCTGACAGTTAGGAATTTTTTCCTAATGTCCAATCTAAACCTCCCCTGCTGCACTTTAAGCCCATTACTCCTTGTCCTGTCCTCAGAAACCAAGAGGAACAAATTTTCTTCGTCCTCCTTGTGACACCCTTTTAGATATTTGAAAACCGCTATCATGTCCCCCCTTAATCTTCTTTTTTCCAAACTAAACAAGCCCAGTTCATGAAGCCTGGCTTCATAGGTCATGTTCTCTAAACCTTTAATCATTCTTGTCACTCTTCTCTGTACCCTTTCCAATTTCTCCACATCTTTCTTGAAATGTGGCGCCCAGAACTGGACACAGTACTCCAGCTGAGGCCTAACTAGTGCAGAGTAGAGCGGCAGAATGACTTCACGAGTTTTGCTTACAACACACCTGTTGATACAACCTAGAATCATATTTGCTTTTTTTGCAACAGCATCACACTGTTGACTCATATTCAACTTGTGGTCCACTATCACCCCTAGATCCCTTTCCGCCATGCTCCTTCCTAGACAGTCGCTTTCCATCTTGTATGTATGGAACTGATTGTTCCTTCCTAAGTGGAGCACTTTGCATTTCTCTTTATTAAACCTTATCCTGTTTACCTCTGACCATTTCTCTAACTTGCTAAGGTCATTTTGAATTATGTCCCTATCCTCCAAAGACGTTGCAACCCCACCCAGTTTGGTATCATCTGCAAACTTAATAAGCGTACTCTCTATCCCAATATCTACATCATTGATGAAGATATTGAACAGTACGGGTCCCAAAACAGACCCTTGCGGAACTCCACTTGTTATCCCTTTCCAGCAGGATTTAGCACCGTTAACAACAACTCTCTGACTACGGTTATCCAGCCAATTATACATCCACCTTATCGTGGTCCTTTCTAAGTTATATTTGCCTAGTTTATCAAGAAGAATATCATGCGAGACCGTATCAAATGCCTTACTAAAGTCTAGGTATATGACATCCACCGCTTCTCCCTTATCCACAAGGCTCATTATCCTATCAAAGAAAGCTATCAGATTAGTTTGGCATAACTTGTTCTTCACAAACCCATGCTGGCTCTTCCCTATCACTTTATTACCTTCCAAGTGTTTGCATAAGATTTCCTTAATTACCTGCTCCATTATCTTTCCCGGGACAGACGTTAAACTGACCGGTCTGTAGTTTCCTGGGTTGTTCTTATTCCTCTTTTTATAGGTGGGCACAATATTTGCTCTTTTCCGGTCTTCTGGAATCTCCCCTGTCTGCCATGATTTTTCAAAAATCATAGCTAAAGGCTCAGATACCTCCTCTATCAGCTCCTTGAGTATCCTGGGATGCATTTCATCAGGACCTGGTGACTTGCTGACATCTAACTTTCCTAAGTGATTTTTAACTTGTTCTTTGTGTATCCTATCTTCTAAACTTACCCTCTCTCTGCTTGCATTCACTACGTTAGGCACACCTCCAGACTTCTCGGTGAAGACCGAAACAAAGAAGTCATTGAGCATCTCCGCCATTTCCAAGTTTCCTGTTACTGCTTCTCCCTCCTCACTAAGCAGTGGGCCTACCCTGTCCTTGGTCTTCCTCTTGCTTTTAATGTATTTATAAAAGGTCTTCTTGTTTCCCTTTATGCCTGTAGCTAGTTTGATCTCATTTTGTGCCTTTGCCTTTCTAATCTTGCCCCTGCATTCCCATGTTGCTTGCCTATATTCATCCTTTGTTATTTGTCCTAGTTTCCATTTTTTCTATGACTCCTTTTTTATTTTGAGATCATGCAAGATCTCCTTGTTAAGCCAAGCTGGTCTTTTGCCATATTTTCTATCTTTCCTGAACTGCTCTATTAGAAAGCAATGGGTAGTTCAGTTAATCTAGTATTTGTGGGAATGCTGGTAAAGCAAACAAAGGAACAGACATTCTATGATGGCACCAGAATTTGACCCCAGCACTGCTGGCAGAAATAATGGAAAAATAAGGAAAAATTACTGTTATTTTGGTTCCTGTGCTCTAATTTCTGGTTTAAAATTTTGGTGTGAGAGACAAGAAGAGCCCTGCAAATCTTAAGCTATTTTCTTTATATCCATGGGTATCTGCATCTGCAGATTTGGAGGTGAATATCCTCAATTCATTTTTGTGGATACAGATACAAATGCGGATACAGATTTTGTATCCGTGTAGGGCTCTAAAGACAAGCTTTCAGGCTTACATAGGATCTCTTCTTCAGGATCTCTTTGTAGCTCAAAAGCTTGACTCTCTCACCAACATAAATTGATCTAATGAAAGATATCACCTCAGCTATCTTGTCTTTTTCTAATATCCTGGGATTAATATGGCTACAACATCACCATAAATGGCTAAATAGCAATTAAGTATAAATATCAAGTATCAATATGTATTCTATAGTCTAGGGCTGATCCTCAGTTGGTGTAAATCAGTGTAGCTTCATTAACTTTATTGGAATAATACAATTTTTATACCTGCTGAGAATCTAGTCTTCAAACTGATATTTATAGAGAGGAAAGTGGCTCATTTAGAACTAGATTTTGCTCAGTCATTCCATGGGTGCACAGAGAGATAAAGCATGAAGAATCATAGGGTTGGAAGAGACCTCAGGAGGTCATTGTGTCCAACCACCTGCTAAAACCAGGACCTGTTCCAACTAAATCATACAAGCTGGGGCTTTGTCAAGCAGGGACTAAAACCCTCTAGGGATGGAGATTCCAGCCCCCCCCCCCCCCTTGGTAACCCATTCCAGTACTTCACCCCTCTCCTAGTGAAATAATTTTTCTTTATATCCAACCTAGACTTCCCCCACTGCAACTTGAGACCATTGCTCCTCATTCTGTCATCTGTCACCACTGAGAACAGCCTCTCTCCATCATCTTTGGAATCTCCCTTCCTTACACTCTTGTACCACAACTGGGTTTCTGTGCTATGTGAGTGCAGGGACTACTCTCTCTGTGTCACACTTCAGCAAAAAACAGCACAAAATGGTCAGAGATTGGGCAAAAGGCAGGGCTGCTCCCTGACCTACATATCAAGGAACTGTATCTCTGAGGCAAAGTAGTAGTGAGACATTGCTCCAAAGGGCTTTGATTTGTTGTGTCTTAAAGATATGATTAACCCATAATAACAGACTGAACGAGTTACAGTTCATTAACCGTATTTTTAATAAAGAAATCTCTCACGTCAAGACACTTTTATTCCATGGCAACCAAGTTTTTTTTATTATATGCTAAATTCCAAAGTATTGCTGCCAATAAATGGGTATAACAATATTGGGAGCATTAATCTCTATATGACACAATAGTATGAGCCGCAAGTCATGTTGGTCTCAGTTTCACATAAGCTACAGCACACTAACGTTATCGGCCCTGACCTCTTCTGGGTGCTTGATGGGCTGTCGAGGGCTGTAATGATCTGGCCAAATTCCAATTCTATTTATATTCTCCCTGTATAAAATTCTCCGGTAGTTTCCTAAAACACTATTCCAAAATGTCACTGACTCACATAGCTACTGCAGTGGGCTAAATCTGAGGAGTTGTTAATATGATCCCCATCTCTCCCCAAAAAGGGGATACCTCTTCTCCCATCACTGATTGCCTGTGAATGGCAATCCACAGCCAATGGGAGCAGCAGGCACCCATATGTGTGGAGGCACAGGTAAACACAGCAGTGGCAGCCTGCCAGAGGCTAACCCAGGTGAACTGCATCCGGCCAGCAGGTTGGTTATTGCCCACCACTGATTTAGTTAATGGTGTAGGGAATATGCTTATGAAATCTACAGATGATGCCAAACTGGGAGGGGTTTCAAGTGCTTTGGAGGATAGAGTCATAATTCATAATAATCTGGACAAAGTGGAGACATAGTATGAAGTAAATAGGATGAACTTCAACAAGGACCAATTCAAAGTACTTCAAAGTACAATCAGTTGCACATGTACAAAATAGAAAATGACTGCCAAGGAAGGAATACTTCAGAAAAGGATCTAGGGATCAGAGTGGACCACAAGCTAAATATGAGTCAACACTATTGCAAAAACAGCTAACATCATTATGTGGTGTATTAGTAGGAGTATTAGTAGGAATGTTGTCAGCAGATCACCAGAAGTAATTCTTCACTCTACTCTTTGCTGATTAGGCCTCAACTGGAGTACTGTATCTAGTTCTGGGAGCCACATTTCAAGAAGAAAGCGGACAAATTGGAGAAGGTCCAGAGAAGAGCAACAAAATTGATCAAAGGTTAGAAACCTGATCAATGAGGCAAAATTGAAGAAAAAAACCCATATGTTTGTTTAGTTTGGAAAAGAAAAGACTTGAGAGGCAACATGATGACTATTTTCAAGGACCTAAAAGGTTGTTACAAGGAGGAGGGTGAAAAATTGTTTTTAACCTCTGAGGATAGCACAAGAAGTAATGGGATTAAATGGAAGCAAGGGAGGTTTAGATTGGACACTAGGAAAAACTTCCTAACTGGCAGGGTAGGTAAGCATTGAAATAAAACGCCTAAAGAGGCTGTGGAATCTCCATTTTTAAGAGCAGGTTAGACAAAACTTGTCAGGAATGGGGGATAGAACTAAATGATTTCTTAAAGTCCTTCCCAGTCCTATGCTTCTATACCGTGTATCCAAAAGAGGCATTGACAATTTAAAAAGTTATACATGTTGGACCTCCCTGGTCTGGCACGCTCAGGACCTGACTGGTCCTGGATGAGGGATGTTTCCAGACCAAGGGAGATCATTTCAAACCCTCTTCTGCTGGCACCCCATGACCCTCTCCTGGGCTTCCTGGTTCCCTCTGCAGTCTAGCTGAGTCATGCGCCAGCTCCTGGCCCCTCCCCAGCCCAGCAGACCCATGCACCAGCTTCTGCAGCCCAGCTGAGCAACGTACTGGCTCCCTGCCTCTCCCTCGCAGCCCAAATGAGTCTCATGCTGGCTCCTGTCCCCTTCCCCTGCAGCCCAGCTGAGCCATGCACCAACTCCTGGGCCCCCATCCTTCTGCAGCATACCAGGACACTCTGATCCTGGAACATCCGTGGTCATGCCGGACCACGGATGTTACTGGACCAGAGAATCCTGGATTTTAGAGGTGCAACCTGTATATGACTCATATGTATAATTTTTCAATCTGGGCCTAAACTTCTTGACAGCATCATTCACGAGAGTCCTTTTCCAAGCAACTCTTGCTTATTCTGTAAGACCATAGGATGGCTCAGAGGCCCAGATTCATATCCATATTGTGCTTCTTGGCACTGGTCTCCTAGCACCAACCTTGTTGGTCTGAGAAATGGAGGATTCCTATCACACAGAGAAATCCTCTGGCATCATAGTGCTGCTGCAGCATCTTACACTCTCTCCGCTCTGCCCTGAAACAAAGCCATGAGGCTGCTGGCTCTTCTATTCTGCTGGAACAATGCTTTGGTCTGAGGGCAAACTTATTACCAGCCAGCAGTCCTGGGATCAGGAGAGCACAAAGGAGCCTGAAAGTCACCTTTGCTCCCTCTCTCAGGCCCTGTGCTGAGCACATCTTGGCATGGCCAGAGAAGCTGAGCGAGAATGTTCAGTTTATTTTTTTTTAAACTGTATTGCTTCTTGGATTTAGTAACAAAAAACAGTGCCATCTTACTTGGTGCTGAACTGTTAATGTAACACTTCATTCTTTGTCAGGAGGATACAAAAACAACAACAATAACAAAACATTGAAGTCTGAATCTTTGGCTTCGAATGATTAACTCACTGTGGAGTCAGCTATCTCAGAACAAAGAAGGGTGATTTTATTCTTCAGTTGTAGTGATTTTTAATGTTATAATCCTTGCTCACGTGCTAAAATAAGATTTCACTTACATTCTCCCGAGGCAACTCAAATCAAACATAAAATAACGACTAAGGTGTAGGAGGGGGACAACACATTTCTATTAATTTTATAAAGAAACTGAGAGCTAAATAAGTCCTGATCAGTGCGTAACTAGCACTGCTGCAATCCCATCTGTTGTACATTGAATCCTGTGCATTGGCCAGACACAGGAATAAGGTCTAAGTCTCTAAAACCATTTTTAGCTTCCCTCCTTCTTGCGCCCCCCTAAACCACCTACATTTTGGCCCTAAGGAATTCAAGAAGAATCTAACAGCTGTTCTGTATTTACATGCAAATGAACAAAGCTGTGCCAGTTGACACCATCTCAGGCCCAGTCTGATTTGGCCCAACCAGCATATCTAAATAAGTTCCAGTCTTCCCCAGCAAACGTTATGTGAGATAATACAATGAAAGAAAAAGGCATGGAGATGTTATGGCTAATAGGAAAGCCAGAGCAATATCTGGGTATCGCTGCTTGTAAGTCTGTATAATTGTAGGTCTGTATAATTGCTGTATGGAATGTTGATGAGAGTAGTCTCCTCTTTCCATTAGCTCTTTCCCAACCTGTCTGTATTAGCTCCAGCCTGAAACAGTGTCAGGACCTGAAATGGGGCCAGATCCCTTGCTTTTTAAACAGGAGCTAATCATCTGTTCCCATGGCACCTGGTCTGAGTGTATCATCACAAGGCAAAGACTAAGTATCTCTCTATCTCTTGCATTATGGGAGGGGGTCAACACTGTCATTCAGAACCAAGCATTTTAATTGCCATAAGGAGAATGATGGAAATGGGGAACTACGATGCTGTAGTTTAGTATAAGAAGGATGGTGAGAGAAGAATGTGGTATAGGAGAGAGCCTTATAAAAAATAGGTTGGAAAGTACCAGTAATAACTATTTTAATTCATCTCCTGTGACATGAATAGGAACTTTCTGTTACAACTGAATATAAATAGAAGTTGGACATAACATTACTATATGAATAAATGAATTAGTCAATCAATCAATGACAAAAATATACTATGTAATCAAAAGATTTTTCATGTTAAGATTAATTTAGTGTAATACAAGCTTAAATATTACATAAGCCCCTTTGACATTGAATTATACTGCTGGAAGATGGGAATAGAATATTGTGCAAGCCATTGAAAGGCAGGACAGAAAACACAATCAAGCATATTATCAGCTTCTTCCATTCTTTGTGTGGCAGCTGATAATATGGGAGATGGAGGTGAGGAGAGAGGTAAGTTGAACAGTTGAAAGCCTTCTGATTTCAAAGCCATAGTCTTACCAAGAGAACTATAGGAGCAACTCCACTAGACCCAACTACTCAAAGGCCATGTCTATACTACAAATAAGAATAAAGCAGCCACAGTCGATCTTCTGGGGTTTGAATTAGCTGGGTTAATGACAGCACACTAATTCAAACTGAGAGGGGCACTCCTGTCGATGCCAGTAGCCCTGCTTCTGCTAGGAGTAAGGGAAGTTGAAGGCAGAACGTTCTCCCTTTGACTTCCAGCAATTAACGTAACTGAAGTTGTGTATCTTAATTCGAACTTATGCTCTAATGTAGACCTGGGGAAACTGTCAGCATTTTATGAAGGAGTAACAAATGTAGAGTGACTGAAATACTGTCATGCTTGTTAATGGCCATTCTTAGACAAACATTCTGCTTAGCTTTGTAATGGATGGGAAATGATTTCCTGGTTAAGGCCCCCTTTTTTAAGTATGCGTGTTAAAGTAATGTTTCCTATGGCTGTTTCTGTCTGTGGTATTGCTAAGCACAAAAGGAAATTAGCATGTTTGTGTATATTAGAAGTAAGGGCTACATCTTTAGGAGATCAGGCTTGATATAGTCCGCAAGAAGACAATGGGAGCTGAGAATGTTTGGCCCTAAATCTCTAGATACAAAATATAATTAATTCAATAAGCAACTCTTCTTGATGCATTATTTTATACATCCCTTTTCCTTACAAATGATCACAAATCCTTATACCCTCATGCTAGTAATAAAATCCTTAGTCTTAATTTAAAACTAATATATCTATTAGAATGCATGACACTATATCTGAATTTTAACATATTTGTATCATGTTAGTGCCTAAGAGCCCCATTTTGTTAGGTGCTGTACAAACATAGCACCTCGATGTCCCTTCCCCAAAGAACTTGCTAAGATGTAACTAAAACATTCCTCTGTGCATCAACAGTATTATATAAGTAATAATGATAAAAAGATAGCAAGTGCACTATGCAGTATTGAATGAAGTTAAACATAAAAGAATTGTCATTAAAGCACAAAGGGTATTTGCATCAGCACACTAGAATCAATATTAGATGGGCTAATTTGAAGATTCTGTAAGTAATATAAAATTATAATAAAGTCTTTGAAACGATTCTTCTGCTGACTCTGGGTAGATTGTCTCCTTAGTTGTCATAAAGGTTCTTAAGCATTTGTATGATATTTAGGTACATTGGATTCCCTCTGGCATTTTGCTTTGATGCTTGACCATAACAAAAGTCCAGTGACATCGGTAGCACCAATGTTTCTTGCTAATGATAAAGATTGGAAGAAAGGTCTTTCTTCTTGCATGTGGCCTTATATTATGTCCTCTGCAGCCAAAGAATATTCTAGTAATTTGTATGGAGTTAATTGTTTCAGCCTCAGAAGCATAAAATGATGAGTTATTGACAAAATTTGAGCTTCTAGTTACATAAATTAGTGTTTCTCAGGTCAGGCTTCAATCCCTACATCATAACCCTCCCCACCCCAACACACACATATATTGGCCACACTCTCCATACCAAATAGAATAAATATTCCTGCTAATTTCTTGCTACATCTTGTCATGCCCATGCAACCAAAATGAGACTAAAGGGGATACAAAACATAGTTCCAGGCTCTTGTGGCTTTTATGAGTTCAGCACAAGTTAGATGGTACTGTCCAGAGAAGAATCTTTTGATTTTACATTTATGTTGTGTATTGATTTCCTTTAAAAGAGTTGACAAGGGCTATTACTAGTACCTGTCTAGTTAATAGTTAATGGCAGCTATGCTCTTATGTCAAATGGGAACAATTTTACAATGCATATAGCTGAATGTGTTTCTGTACACACACCACTTGTGTTTTCTCTTAATCTATATTTTTAATCCCATTTTGCATAGATGTCCTTAGAGACAAAATGGGATGATAAAGCTGAAATTTCCCACCACAAGGATTCCTGCGGGCTTGCTTTAAATTGGACTTCATTATTTATTTAAAATTTGTTTAGCTTTCATAGGCCCAGGAGATATCCATCTCACACTTCAAGGATCTTAGAGGGACGCACAGTTATGACAGTCTTTTTCCAATATATTTCTGGGACACACACACAATATAATGCTAGATGCTTCATTTACAATGCAAGACCCTTATAATTTCAGCTCATTTTAGAATAATAAGGCTTATTAAAATAAGATTGAAGATGTGCTTTAAAACCAAATCACACATTGCCAATGATTCTCAAAAATATGGAACATCCTGGTTAGAAAAATATATGCAAGGGATTGACAAATCTAGAATCCATGTCACTACTTTCCCTGTTCACACCCTGTATCTTAGAATAATACAAGTAAAAGTAACCCCCAAATCTTTTCCATTTCTACCTTCAGTCTGTCTAATAATCTTTCATTGTAACTGGAACTGTTTGTCACCTATTCTTGTCTCATAAGAACTCAATGGTCAGACATAAAGTGATGATGGAAATGCTGTAACTACTTTGATGCCCAATTATATTTATGTATATCTCTGTATGTTTTTAAGCAATTAACTTTCTGAGCTGTTGTTCTATAGCCGTGTGGAAAATTTAGAGAGAAGCTATTCATCTCTGCTCCTGCCCATTTAATCCTACTCTGTGGGAACAGAGAAGGGCCTAAAAGCCCCACATCTAATGGGAAAAAACAACCACTTGCTTGTGCGAGAGGGTTTATAAACTCCACAGGGGCAGAGAAGGAGCTGGGGAGGCTCCTTTCCTGAGTGCTGAGAAGCCTTGCCCTACCAGCCTAACCAATGATACATAGTAGGAAGGAGGGCTTTAAAAGTAAGAAACTGCAGTCCACAAAGGGGAAACTCTGAGAGGAAATGGGGAGCAGCTCCTGGAATATTATGATGAACTGTTATGTCCTAAAACCCCAGCTCCAGTAAAGGAGCCCAGAGGAAAGCCTAAGAGGAAGAGAGTGACTTGGCTACCCAGTTGTAAGGACACCAGTAAAGCTGCTATCCAGGCACCCCAGGGTGCCACTGACCTTTGTGCTTTTGGTTGGCCCCAGGAAAGTCTTATTTTGTCTTGAGCCTGTATTAGGCCAACCTTGAGGTGGCTACTGAGCATGGCAAGAGGCCTCAACCCTGCCAGGGATGTGCCCCAGAGAGACTCAGCTTGTCTTCCTGGTCATTACCTGTTTGATCCACTCCCTCTGGGACACCTGGCATTGGCCACTGTTGGCAGACAGGCTACTGGGCTGGATGGACCTTTGGTCTGACCCAGTACGGCTGTTCTTATGTTCTTATGTTCCATGCATCCACAAAGGGAGGCTGCTGTAACTTTGATCCCTGACTCATTCTGATTCTGTCAGAACCCACAAATCCCATGTGGCACAATGGAGGCTCAGCAAAGAGGCAAGGTCACAATACATCGTAGTAGATAGAGTCTGGCCAGGAAACTGGGTCACCAGGCAGCATGGGGGCAGATGTGACACAGAACTAAAACTTCCCCGAAGCACCCCAGTGGCTCAGGCAATGTGAGAGATTCTGAAATACGTTTTGCTGTTGGTCAGGTCAACAGTTTCAATAAAAATGAAACGTATCAATTTCCAAAGAAAAATTCTACCAATACCAGTCTTTTCCTGTGGAAAATTTTGATTTACAGTGATTTTTCTGGTGGTAAAAAGGTTCATTTTTCAACCAGCTGTAATGTAAAATGAGGCCTTACCTTTTTCTGGATGAACTGTGCTGTAATTATTTTTCTGATTCTCCTCAAAATGTAACCAATTTCCCTGACAATGATAATTGGCTTAAGTTGTGATCTATTTGAAAGAATTGTCATGCTAAGCCTTCCCTCAGTCCTTAGCCCAGTGCTATGGCCAATTCTTCTTGCTGTATGTTGTATGCTCCAATTGTGTGCTGTTGATGTGACACTGATAGCTGTTTGCACCCATATTAGGATGTCTAGGGATGTATTAATGACACATCAAATAGTTTTTGCCACACCTCCAACCCCAACCCTGCCAGCTCTTCCAGCAGCATACAAACAATTAGAAAGAAAAGAGGGCTATGCTACTGCTGCCCTGTGTGAGAAACTCATTGACACTACAGCCTTGGAGTCAAGAGCAGGCATTAGGAAGGCAGATGGTGCATTGTTTCCCAACCTGTAGGGAAATTCACTCAGACCCAACCTCTACATTTCAGCAGCCCAAGATCCACTCTCCCACACCTCAAATGAGCTGGGAGAAACCACCAACAGTCAAAGGAGAATGGAGATCTGTCCCTCAACTGACTGCCCCTACCATTACTGCAGGTGACCCAATGTCTACTTTACCAGCTACCCCACTACCAGAAACTTCAGACTGAGGTGCCTGTAACACTGCTGTTGCTGTGAGGAACATCTGCCAGAGAGAAAGACTGGTGGTCTGAGAGCGGAAGAGTATGAAATCAATAGGTTTTTTTATGGGAGGAGAAAGATATGTAACTGATGGCATTAGTGGGGGAAGACATAGGAGATTGTGGAAATCGTGGCTATCTAGAGTCGGGAAGGAAGAGTGTTTTTTCCGGAGAATGTCATATGTCTGAATGACTGAAGGATACATTTTTGACAGAGCCCTCTGTTAACATTTGGCAGCACATCTCTGAGGGATGAGTCAGGCAATAGGGGAGGAAGGGTCAGCCTGAGAAGGACAATAGCCATAGTGATGGCCCTGTGGGGCCCTATGGAGTACCCAGATGGCCTGAGACATACTGGGCCCCTTGTTTGTTCCATAGCACCAGACAAACATATAGTTCTTCCCAAATCTACACTTTTGAGGTAAGTCCCCCTCTTCCAGGCCCTTTCATGTGCCAAAGGGAAGAGATGGGCTTTTCTGTAAGAGCTGTAGAATGAATAAACAGGAATGAGTGAGATGGGATTCAGTGAAAATCAGAGACTACCTTCTTGTTTCAGTGAATCTGGATGAGTATTTTTGCACCCTCTTTGATATCTGCATAAGAGCAAAAACAGTCACAAAGTATGCATTGGACCATTTGAACCAAGGAAGAGAAGAGCTGTTGACTCTGTCCCTGTGTCTCTCCTCATGATCAGAGTTTGGTGAAGAAGACAGCTCTATGATGCCAGTTCCACTGGCCTGCCACTACATTTCTCATTTTTCTCTTTTGAGAAAACTTTGTCTTAACCTCTGCTGTTATCTCTCATGGGTCTGTTTCACTGGTTCTGTTTTAGTTACCATTTATACCAGAGGTGGGCAAAAATTGATGATGGGGGGGGTCCTCGCCATGATTTTGGAAAGAGGTCAAGGGCCATGCTTTTCTATGGAGAGGGTGCTCAGGCTGGAATGGAGGTTGAGTGCAGAAGGGAGATCGGGATGGGGGACTGTGATGCAGAAGAGAGTGTGAGGTCTGAGAGGGAGTTTAGGTGAAGGAGGGGTTATAAGCTACAATAAGGGATTGGGGTGCAGAAGAGGAGTCTGGCTGGGGGAGGGATGTAGGAAAGGGTACAGGGTCTGGGAGGAAGTAATGACCTGGGGTGTGGGGAGGTGGGTGCAGAGGGTTTGGGTGGTGACCTAGGGTAGGGGATTGGTGTGCGCAGTTCGGGAGGGGGTATGGGTGCAGGAGAGGATTCTGGTCTGGGGGAAGGGTCTGTGAGGGAATTGGGGAGTGGAAGAGGGTGGGCAGGTCTTGGCCAGTAGCCCAGCGGGACCCTCAGGCAGGCTTCCTTGCCTGCCAGCAGCCCAGACCAGTCAAAGCTGCTGGCTGTTCCATGTGGCTTTCTGCACTGTGGGGGAGAAGGGGAGCGGCAAGGGGAAGGAAGGAAAGACTTTGCACACTGCTCCTGGCCCCAGCACAATCTCTCAGCTCCCATTGGCTGGTTTCTGGACAATAGAAGCTGAGAGATTATGCTAGGGTGGGACAGTATGCGAAGCCTCCCTCCCTGTATGTAGCACAGAGAGTCACAGGGAGCTGCCAGACAGTTGGAGTAGTGTGGAGTTGCTCAATGCTGCAGGGGTGGGCTGCGGGCCAAATTAAAAGGGTTGGCAGGCCAGGTCCAACCTGTGGGCTGAATTTTTCTCACTCCTGGTTGATACTCTTAAATTCTGAATGAACAAAAGCCTGTCAGTTCTTGACTTATTTTTCCAAGGATGTGGCACGTGAAGATTGGGTCATTTTTATCGTTTTTATATTACAAGTATAACATTGTCGTTATTTTGTTATATAATATTGGTACTACGGTAGTGCTTAGAGGCCCTCATCATTCTAAAAAAGGAAATAAACACACAGTAAAAGATGGGGGCCTTCACTTCAAGTGTCTAATTTAGACAAAGTTCAACAAATGAATGTAATAAAATTTCAGAAGAATAGGAATGGGAACATATGTCAATTGTAAGTTTATTGGGGGCAGCGATTGTTCATTATCTGTTTGTACAGTGCCTACTGCATTGGGTCATTGGATACAACCAAATACAAATAATAAATAATACTTCTATCAAAGGGAACAGTAATGAAAAGTGGCATTGACATGCAGTGGACATGTGCACAGCTAGATGTCTCTGATTTAGTGGCTTAAAAACAGTTATAAGTTATATGTAATCACATTAGATAAACAGCAAAAATACCCACTGGCCACCTCCTTAGGAGTTATCCTTCGACAGTTTTCCATAGGGATCATGGAATAAATGGATCCTGAGGAGGGATATGAAAAAGAACATGGTAATAACTGTATGGACTGTGGGGGGAGGATGTTCCATATATAATGGCCAACATGAAAGAAAGCATGAGGGGAGATGCTGACAAACTGGTCAGCAGTCACTGGTGGAGCAGAAGAGGTAGAGGCAATGTGTTAACATACAGGAGCAAATACACTGTGAGGGACTAAGTTGTGAAGGGCTTTAAAGTGGTTAACTTTGTGTTTGATGTGGTAGAGAAGGGTGAGAAACTAGAAACATAGAGAAAGAGACAATGTCAGCCATGATTCCAATCTAAATAGCCAAGACATACAATAGGTAAGAGGAAGGAAACATTATTATTCCCATTTTACAAATGAGAAACTGAGATGCATAGCAATTAAACACCTTTCCTGAGGTCACATAGGAACTCTGTGGTTGAATCAGGAAATAATGCACAAATTCCAAGAGTCCTGTACTTTAATTACAGGAGAAATCTTCCTTAAACTCCAGCATTGGACTAAGCTATTAGTAAAGAATGCTCGTGGCCCATATTCTGCCATATTTAAACCTCTCCAGAAGTCACATCGGTTGTAAATCTGGGCAAAATCTGTGATCCCATTTATTTTTTTCAGGAATAAGATGTAAACATTTCCAATGAAATACACTTAACATCAGTATCTTGCAACATGATACTGCTGCCTCCTCTTCCCGTGTTTATAGTTAAAAGAAAATGGCTTTGTTAAGTGGGAAAACAGTAAAATAAATTCCCCAATCCCTCTTATCTCCTCCTTGTGGCATTATCATAGCCTTTTCCTGCCAGGTGCTAAATTACTACAGGGAAGTATGGAGGCTTCTTAGCTCTCAATGACCCCAATGCTTTTCATTATATTATAGCTATACCATACAGCTTTTGTCACCAAGAAATTGCAATGTTGTTTTATTCCACATACATTTCTGTAAGGTGAGTAACATAAAGAAGAAATGTGCTTATTAGGACAAAATATTACAAAGATGCAATTTGTAACTGCAAAATTTGCTCCTGTAGAAGTGGTCATTGCATATCTAAATGACTGACTGGAGGTAAAAATCAAGTACAATAGAACTTCAGAGTTAGAAACACCAAAGTTACAAATTGGCCAGTCAACCACACACCTCATTTGAAACTTGAATCACACAATCAGTTGGCAGCAGAGACCACAACAAAAACCAAACACCCTCCAAATCAAAACAAAAACAAATACGGTACAAAACTATGTTAAATATGAGATAATGATAAAATAGAAGGAAAGTTTTAAAAAATACACATAAAGAAAGACACATTCCTTGACAATGTAAAGAAACCATTTCTGTGCTTGTTTAATTTAAATTAAGATGGTTAAAAGCAGAATTTTTCTTCTTCATAGACAAGTTTCAAAGCTGTTAAATATATATTCATTAAACTATTGAAAGAACAACCTTAATGTTTTGTTCAGAGTTATGAACAACTTCCACTCCCAAGATGTTTGTAACTCTGTGATGGTGAAGATTAATGGATTAAGAATGAGCCTTTCTCTTTTGAAAATTTACTCCATAGTGAGAGGCACAGGTTATAGAACCTGTCTTTTTAAAACCCAGACATTTCCTGTATGGTTTATGGTTAAGTTTGAACTTTTCCAGAACTGTCATAGGGCTTCCATGATTTTCATAATTAAAAAAAAAATCCAGATCCTGACATTTTTGGGTTGGTGCCTGCAAATGTATGGTGGGTAGATACACCAGAAAATAACTAAACCAACGCCAGCAAGAGCTGTGAAGTAAAAGATGGATTTCTGCAACACTTGAAAAGAAGAATGAAGACCTGGAGCACAGCAACAACCCTGAAGCATACACTCCCCCACTCCCTGGATTTAAAAAAAAAAATGGAAAGCTGGAATAGTTTTTCAAAGGTGGACTGCATTCTGACAATTCCTGTATTCAAAATGCTGCACTGGTAACACACACAGCACATGTTCGCTTCTTGTCACATGGACTAAAATGTGGGAGGAGGACATATGAAGGGCACATTTTTAAAAAATCTAAAATCAGCACAAAAATCCCATACTTACATCTACAAAGTGAGTCAATGTACAATTAAGTGTCCGTGTGTATGAATGCGTGATTTGTTTATTCAGTTTTAGTAGAGAGCATAAAGAATTTGTCCTTGTATATTTGTAATTTTAGAAACTATGTATAAGTATGTCTGAACCTGCCTAGGTGTTTTCCCCTAGTTCACTAATTTTTGCTTTTTCTCATATGCAAATAACTTGATAAAATTCTTTAAAAAAATGTAGCTTTACTTATGTATGAGACACTGAACCATTTGCGTAAGAATCCTTTCTTCTTCTTTCCTTATGTGCATGTAAGTGCTGTGTGCTCTGTCTGTGAGTGTGTGTGTTTAAATGTCTGTGCTTGGCACAAAGGTTGCTAACAAATGCCTCTGTTCTCAACTGGCACTCAACAAGTCAAAAAATCAAAGTGTTATTTCTACATTAGAAAATATTTTCCATTGACATTAACACAGTCAAGTTAAACAGCGATTAACAAGAACTGGTATTTTATTAAATGTTTACTTATTACATTTGAAAACTGAAAATTAAATTTGAATATAAATATGGGTAACAGATAATACAAAGCCAGGATGACAAAATAAATTGTATTTTTACATTTCAGTGAAACTGAATTTCAATTAACAAAACTCAAAATACATCAGGCTCGAAGAAAGTATATTGGGTTAACAGAAGCAAACACTGATTTGTGGAAGTCAGGCAAAGCAGTCAAGACCTCCAGAGGGTGCTATTGTATTTATACTGAAATACCGTAAAATATGTGCTCTGAAAAACAAAATAGGATTTAGCAATGTATTTAATTCCAGCACATAGTAAGCTAGAAAGTCTCACGGGTGTGGACAAACATTTTAAATCAAACATGTTCCTCTCCCATAATTATTTTACAAACATATTCTTCTTGGTATTACTGACAATGGTAGATGTGAAACAAAGTAACATTGATCGAAGGATTTCTTTAAAAAAAAAAACAAAAAAACTATTGACAAAATTAACTTGACAGACTGGTTTTATTTTTTCCCTGCAAGTATATTTTGGGTTAACACTGGACATAGATTATGTGTGTATTGACTTTGCTCAGAGCTCTGCAGGCAGCTAAGAGCAGTTTCAGGAACAGTGCCAGTCATAGAGCTGTTCTTTCATGCAAAATAAAATAATCTACCAGTGAAAACAACCCCAACTCACCTCCAACCCACAATATAATAATTCACCCATGAGCAAACAATTATCCCAGCACAAATGTGACAAGGTTTGACCATATCTTCCGTGAAGCCATCAGCAAAACTCTCATTTACTGTAGAGTTGCAGGATCAAGTCCATAGTCAAGAGTTTTGAAGCTAAGGACCACACAGTGTGGTTGGCCTGGCATGGGAGCACAGTGGAGGGAGAAGGTGCAATATGCCTCTTTCATTGACACCCTGTTTGGTGTTACCTACGGTGCGGCTACGGAGCAGATAGATGATGGGGCGGTGAGGAGTGAGTAGAGACATTACTTGATGCTGGTTCCCTGCTCAATATTAGCCTCCCCCAAAAGAGCAGTAAGGAGGCAAGTTGTGGCCCTTCCCTCACACTGGTCATTGCAGCTGGCTGCGTGGAGAGGAAAGTGTGTGCAGCCTCCTGTCAAGGGATGGCAGAGCTGCCACTGTATCATAGTTTCTATGCAGGATTCTTGCTCCATGGTTGTGCTATCCTCAGAGTTCTCCCAGTTCTAGGGTCAAGCCTGTCCTAAAAAACCCAGAAGGTATCCTAGTCTGTGAGTCTCAAAAAATCCCCCTACAGATCGTGTTTTATGAATTTCCAAGATTTTGCACTGTGTGCATGTTATACTTAAAGACTGTGGAGAAACTAAGATAAAAAGGCAGGGTGCTGGTTAGGAAATCTTTTCATTCATATAAAAAAATAATTTGATAAAATTGAAGACCCTTTCAGAGACCTGTGATGATACTTTGCCTTTTTTGTAGATGCAATTTCTGTCTTATCTTATGTGAAAACTGAGCAATAACAATGCCATTAGAAATGAATCGAAATATTTATCAGTTAAATATTTTTTGACATTTTGGAATGCAATAATTCACAGTACTATATGAAATACACAATCACTGCTTATAATCACTTATTTCATGGAACTTCTGAGAGGAATGGCCTTGTAGTCTGACAAATTCCAGACAGTTTTCTTATATTTATCATTGTAGCCAAAATTTTCCTGATTGCCAAAGCAAGGCTGCTGCTGTTTCGTTTAAGGCCCTGGTCCTGCAAGATGCTGCAAGTCGTGTGGCACTTGTTTTAGGAGCTAGGCTTAAATGGTTAATTAAATACATTAAAAAGAAAGACTCTAGTTCTTTATTTTTAAGCTCTTAGGTAGTCATCTCTGAATAGGGACCTCTCTAAATCAGGCAAGTTTTGTACAGCACATATGAAGCATAGCAAATATGCATGAGCATGTACAGTTATGGATTTATTAAAGGGAAACAAAGAGGATAGGATAAATGTAAGTGTCTATCAGTTCATTTACATTGACTGCAAGTGAAAAATACTGGCCCAATCTGAATTCAGTCAGAGTGGCACCTGCGTAACTGATAGAAGAATTTGGCCCCCAGTAATCTGAATACAGCAAGCAAGGGCTAGATTGATACAGGGACTTCGGCATTTCAGTGTCTAACTCCTAGGTACGCTCCACCCAGATGAATGCTCAGCTCTGAGTTAGGAGCTCAGGATTCCCATACAACGTGTGTAGAATCCTCGCCTAGAGACAACCCCCTAATCTCAAACAAATTATTTCCAGTAAACAGGCAGCACACCACCAACATAATCACCCAGGAACCCACCCCTGCAATCAACCCCAATGCCAGCTCTGTTCACACATCTCTACAAGCGATATCATCACAGGATCCAACCACATCAACCAACAAATCAGACGCTCATTTCACTGAAAATCCACTATGCCATATTATCTATGCCATCAAATGCCAGCAATGCCCCTCTGCCATGTTTATTGGCCAAACTGGACTGTCTCGATGGGAAAGAATTAATGAACACAAATCAGATATCTGAAAAGGTAACACACAGAAATCTGTTGGGGGACATTTTAACTTGCCCGGGTACTCATTAATGGATCTCAAAGTCACCATACTATTTCAGGTCAATTCCACAAGCCAAATACATAAGGAAGTCTTTGAACTTCACTTCCTTTACAGGTTTGATTCCTATCACAAAGGCATGAATAAAGACATATGCTAGATCACCCATTACATCCTAATGACATAAAAAAAAACCCAATGGGTACTTAAGAACAATTTGAAAATGCTCTATCAGCTTCATGAAGCACGGAGACTCTAAATGACTATTTCTTTCCCCCTTTTTTCCTTTTCTCTCCCCATTCCCTATTTATTTCAAAACTGGACCTTTAATAACACCATTCATCTGAAGAAATGGGTTGAAACCTTGAAAGCTCATGACACCATTTACATTTTTTATTAGTCTTTAAGGTGCTGCAGGACTATTTATTGTTTTTTTTTTTTAAGTTTTTCCAGTTATAGACTAACTCAGCTATCTCTCTGAAGCTTTTGAATGTGTGGCACCTAAAATAGGACTGATGTCAATGTGTTCATCAGAGAGGAATAAAATGCAGAGGAAGTGTAGGGGCTTAGAGCCCAGAATCACAAAGATATGTCAACACTTAACACCCATTGATCTAAGCCTGATTGAAGTCAGAGAAAAGCACCTCCCTCCACCTGGGGTTCACAGCCATGAACTCTCTCCTGGAGTTAGGTGCCAAATCACCCACACTCATGAAAAAACAAAGATACCTCCCCACCCATACACACCATTACAGCTAATCATTTCTACCTGGAAGAAGGTCAGGGATTGCCTTAATAATAGAGATATAGCTGTGTTAGTCTAGTCTAGCTGAAACAAAAAACAGGATTATGTAGCACTTTAAAGATTAACAAGATGGTTTATTAGGTGATGAGCTTTCATGGGCCAGACTTACTTCCTCAGATCAAATTGTGGAAGAAAATAGGCATGACCATATATACCAAAGGGATACAATCAAAAAAAGTGAACATATATAAATAGGACAAATCAAATTTCAGAACAGAAGGGAGAATGGGGGGGAGGGAGAAGGTAAATGTCTGTGAGCTAATGATATTAGAGGTGATAATTGGGGAAGCTATCTTTGTAATAGGTAAGGTAATTAGCATCTTTGATAAGACCCCAGTGTGAAGTGTCAAATTTAAGCATGAATGACAGTTCAGAGGTTTCTCTTTCAAGTCTGGTATGAAAATGCCTTTGAAGCAGTATGCAGGTAATCAAGTCATTGAGACAACCTTTCTGGTTGAAATGGCAAGAAACTGTTTTTTCTTTGTGATACTGTCTGATATCCATTTTATGTGCATTGATTCTTTGGCGGAGCATCTGGGATGTTTGTCCAATGTACATAGCAGATGAACACTGTCGGCTCATGATGATATAAATTATATTTCTGGATGAGCAGGAATATGTGTTCTTGATCTTATAACTGAATTGGTTAGGTCCAATAATGGTTGGGATTGCCTTGTTTGCAATTCCTGCCAGGGCTGAGTAAGGAAGGGTTCTGAGGGGCTTGTTAGCTGAGGAATGGCATCAGGATTTTCCTGGCTTTGCTCATCTCTGCTAGCAGGAGCATAGGCAACAACAGAGTTAAGTAGCAATGAAGCAATGGTTTTGAGAAGACCTGTTGCACCTATATGTTGTACTTAGGTGACTGAGTTCCTTTGTGAAGTTGGTCCTAAGATCCAAAAGTGAGCAAGTTTAATTATGACAGGCCTATTAATTGCTTCTGGCACCATGAATGATGTTTTAAATATATGTAGCAGCAGACAAAATGGCACATATGAGAAGTACAGTAAAAGTAACTCTTGGGAAGCATTGGATTACAGAAAATCATGATTACTTGAGATGATTGTCTTCCTGATGGTATTGCAAATAATCCTAGGTATAGCCACCCCATGGCACAAGGGCTCACCCAATTGTTTACTCTCCTGTTTGTCTTTCTCAAGGTCTCATGCATTCTCAAATATGATTTCCTCACAGCTTTTTGGTATATTATCCCATCTGTGAAACTCAGCATGTACTCCTTACCTTGTTTTGAAATCCCCCAAATCCTGCAGGGTACTTTGCCATGTTCCTAACTTAACAACATGAGGTGAATTCCTGTGTGGAAGTTGCTCAGAATCACTTTTTTTGTGCTTGAGCAATATTGAAAACAAAACAAAGAGCCATAAGATTGACCGCTGGGGTGTCATGTTCTTTAAAATCATTTTTTGAAATACAGAGCACATTCCTACTCCTCTTGAAGTCAATGAGTTTTCTCATTATCTTCAGTCAGAGCAGGATCAGGCACACCCCATCTCTGTATCAGGGACTCCACCTGGAATAATTTACTTCCTTGATTACAGAGAAAGTGATAAGGCAAGAGTGAATCCAAAGGAGCTATCTTCATTAAAGGATGTTTATTTTTCACAAAGGGCACTTACTTTTTGTCAACCACTTTCTACCTGTTATAAAGTACCGTGTACAGTTATAGCTCTAGGTAATTAATATTGTTTTCCTGAAGGGCATTTTCCTTGCATTGGGAAAACAATTGTTAGTATATTGACTGTATATCAGAAAAAATACAAGTCATTTGGGGACTAAAACAAAGCTCTAACTGAGGGCCTACTGTATATCACTCTTTCTAGTATTCTTGAGCATAAGACACTTACATTATCAACAAACATACCCACTATCATCTAACAGTTGTTTCGTCATCTCAGATTTGTTTTATTTCAATCAAACATCTGACATGTCTCAACAGTATTTTGGAATTTCAGACATTATCATGTTACTTATTAGCAAGGGAGACAAATTTATAGTTAATGCTCTAAATTTATAGTAATCTCCTTTTATAATCTGCTGCTAGCAGGACTGCATAAATAGTGATATTACGCATTATAGTTTTAAAAAGAAATCAGAGTGCAGAAATGTAAATAACTACTGTATTTTAATACATAATTAGTTATTCAAAGCCTTAGTTCCAATATTTAATTATCAAAAAAAAAAATCTTATGTTTCAACATATTCATTTGAAGCAAAAAATTTATGTCAAATATTGAAACGTATAAAAAAACCTTTAGGATATATATTTTGTACTGTTTTCATTCCCTTCTAACATATTTCTATATCTGTAACTCTCCAGTATATCTGGTTCTACATAGATTTATGCAATTGGATAAATAATCTGAGAATCATATCATAAATCCTATGTATTTATGAGGATTAGTCAATTCAGCTAATTCACTAAGGTAGAATTTTTAGTTCTTCGGCTAGTCTTCTACTTAAGACTGTAGATCCTGAGGGAAATCATGCAGCATCTCATCAGCTTGTAAACATTAGCAGTCAGCCCACACAGACTTGCATCATTCTGCAGGTAAGCGATTGTAGTTATTGTACCAGTAGTGGGTACTTATTTTGTCATGCAACCTGTAAAAGAATGGCTATTATAAATGGAGTGATAAGCTTTCACACTTTGATACCCATAACCCAATTACAGGAGATTAGTAAGTTTATTTTTTTTTTTTTTACTTTTAAGTAGAAACCTACCTCCCTACCATCATCCAACAAAATATTATAATATTTTATGAAATCTCTAGCATCAATTCAAAAAGTAAGGAGGACTGCTTTAATAAAAAGTAGACAAAGGACAAAATTCTACATCATTTATTTATTCCTTACTCCAACAAAACTCCCATTGCCTGCAATGGTAGTAAGGAAAAAACACTGCTGTATTTGTCCCAAAGACTATAGGATTTACCGAAGAAATCTTCCTTCCTTCTGTACTCCTTAGTGCAGCCTTCAGGGCAGTTCCTATAATTAGGGCTCTATGTGCATTTCCATTATAATTCCCTCAGTGGGAATTCTGCACATGGACTCAGAAGAGATAGGAAATTGTGTGTGGGGGAGAGGGAGCACTTTTTCATTACATAGATTTGCTGTGTCTGAACAGAATTTTGCATGCAGTCTGGAAAATAAAGTGATAGTTTACACAGCCATCCAGGGTCATTGCTTTACTTTCTAAGGGCTACATGATCCCATAGTGGAAAAAAGTGGTGTATGTAGTCAAATACACAAAAAATTCATGGAAAACTATCAAAGGCAGAGTAAATTGCAATCCAGCATGTGTATGAAAGCCATTTGTTTTATAGAGCAATAGGTGTGGTCAGAAAAGGCTGAGCAACCCTAAAAATGAAGTGCAAAATTCTTAAATTCTATGCCATATACCCATAACCTTAAATACCCTGTGCCAGATACCCATAGCTTTGATACCCTGTGCCAGATACTCATAGGCATATGCTAAGAGATGCCATCTCAGCCCTCTTTAAAGAACTCCTTGCTTCCCAAGAACCCAGTAGACATTATTATAACATTAGTGTGTAATTTGTGTAAATAAGAGAAAGCTGAAATAGAGAGTTATCCATCCAGTTGCTGTGTTGAGATGATTAAGACAGCCCTTTTATTCAGTCATCTGCATTAAGGCAAAGACATGTCACTACAGGAATTGTAAAGACACTGCCATCAAGACTTTGGGTATGTGGCTGCCCACATATTCTGAAACTGGGGATTGTTTGCTGTAGGCTTGATCCTGTAAGGAATAAAGCTACTTCTGGAGACATTCCATAATCTTAATTCCGACTGACTGAGAATTAAAAGTGATTGAAGCCTGGAACTGATCGCTTGTCTTTTGATACTTTTTTTTTCTAGCAAATGGTGTCATTCTTCATGTGTTCTAGGTTACATATTGTCTTTTCATTTGACTATCCTCCTTTTCAGACTATATCCCATTTTGGTAATTATGTGGAAGAGCTGATGATGTTATCTGGTACATCAGTGGATGTTTTGTCATAGATTGCAATAGGAACAGAATTAGCCTCTTAAGAAGTTGAACTAAGTATGGTATCACCACCAAGTAGGCACAATTTTTATAGTCCTGTATACTTTCCCCCCATATGTTGCTACAGTCTTTTTCACTGTTCATTCCAGATCCCATGGGACTGCTCAATGATTAGAAGTAATTGAGACTCACAGAAATACACCATTCAAAATTTGCACCTGAACTATGAATTTCCTGACTCATGTGCACTTTCTTATTATTTTAATTTTGTGACCACAAAAAACACATTGAATTATTTTCACAAGATATAAAAATGTACGGCTGTACTGCAGCAGATCCTATTGCAAGACAGCTGACCACAATGTGAATTACAGCCTGAATCCCAGCATTCCTGGGGAGAGCAAATAAAGAAAGGAAATGTTAAATCTCTTACTACGGTGCTTTCTTTCAGGAAGAATCCTTTTAAGGGGCTAGAGCCACAGTCCATTGACTTCAGTGGCCTTTGGATGAGACTCAAAAAGAGGGTTGGATTGTACCATTTTTATTCATACTGAGTAGAACCCTACAACATAAGTAGTCACGCTAAAACCATTGAACTGCTCGTATAGTAAGTTAGTGCTGAACTCTGGTAAGTGTGGCACGCTCTGGCCTAGATTGTAGTAATTTCAGAGTGGCATTTTTCCAAAGCACTCAGTGCTATCCTAAGTCTACTTCCATTGACATCAGCAGGAGCATATTTAGGCCAGCACTGCATGCTTTTGGAAATCCCACTGCCAACATCTATTTGAGCTGCATGTATTTCTGTCATTGAAATAAATCAGAGCTGCACATCTCTCTGACAGCAGAATTGAGCCCTGATTCTAGCATTTGTAGTATAGTTCAGATCACTGATTTTCTGCAGTGGCAGTAATGTGCTTACAAAGAATGGCACCAGGTCTGAACATTCTAGCTACCATTTCATGTAGCTCAATGCCTCTGCTGTGTCAGGTGCTACCTGCACTGAGCTTTTTTTCTTAAAAATCCCCATCAGTGCAATTCCATTGAAGGTAGTGACAGTAGGGACACCATCTTAAGGTACAGTGACCCAACTGCTAGGAGTGCGTTGCTAGGACAGGTAGGCACCCATGCTTGTTCTGCTTGAGCTAGCACACTAAAAATGGCAGTGTGGTTGCAGCAACCTGGTCAATGGCTAGGGCAAGCCACACAAGGATGTGCCCAGGGGATGGGACAGGATTTTATGTAGGTGACAAGCTGAGCTGCTACAGCACACAGCTCTTTTTAGCACATTAGCTCAAGCAGTGCTTCCCTCTGGTCTTAGATGTTCCCTAAAACCCAGCTGACATAGCTGCAGGAATGCTCCACTGTAGCCACTTACTACAGCAATGGGTACAGTTCTTCCCTTGATGTAGAAGATCCACCTCAACCTATCTAGGTCAACAGAAGAATTCTTCCATTGATTTCACAGTGTCTACACCAGGGGTGGGGGTAGGTTGATTTAACTATGGATTTTTCACACTCTTGAGAAACGTTGCTGGATTGACCTAGCTTTATAGTGTAGACCTGGCCCTTATAATAGCCACTGGAATTTTAGACACTAAGTCATCTAACGTCATTCACAGCGCACATAGATGGCACATTATGGTGCTTAAAACACTGTCAACCATTGGGGTCTTATTTACAGTAACAGTATTGCTACCAGCTGTTGAGCTGAATTCATGGACACTTTTTTAGAAAATAGCAGTGTAGCCAACACGTGAAATATGAGTTAATGGGATTGTGTTTGAATGGCATTAAGGACTCATTGGCATCTGCTCTGTTTGAGTGATGGGAAACCGCAACTTGGAATAGTTGCAATCTTAGCACATGGCCCTCAACATGAGGCAAATGAAATGCATGCATTGCCTTTTGGAGCACACTATAGCAAAAATAAATATATTATTTGTTTTTAAAATTGGCTTTTATAGCTAATTTCTGTTCCAACAATGAAAATTGAAAAGATATGAAAGTGATGCATAATCTATGATGTCTACCCAGTATTAATCTTATTTATTAGTTTTAAAAATTAATACAATTTTGAGGCAGATGAGCTGCTGCTTTGACTTATTTATTATGGGTTTATTTTCACTGCAATGTTACTTGCCATTAACCCTCCATCCACACAAAAAAACTCACCCAAGTATGGTAGTGTTTCAGACCCAAGTCAGCTGATCCATCCTGAGTTATAGGTTAAAGCCTAGTACCACTTACAGTCATGCTGATATTCCACTCACTTTGCAATGAGGATGCAGGCTATATCACTTGAGTGGTAATAGTTCTTCACTGATTTCCTGCAGGTCCCCAAAGGATATGGGATAAAGTGACTCAGCTTACTGAAATGCTAAGAACCATGGATATGTCCCCAGAAGTGCTCATACCTCATATAAGTTGTGGCTGGCAGGAAAGGCTTTGCTACGTGGCCATCAGAGCTATGCCATGTTGGGTGCTCACATCCTAGTTAACTGTGCTGTGAAGACATAGTCTAAAGAGCTTCCCACTGAATTCTGTGAGAGTTTAGTTTGCACTTGTTCCTCCAGAGGCCCAATATTTGTTAATGTTTTCCTTCATTTTTAAGGGAAGGAAACTACTTATAATTTGATTTTTTTTTCTGTAAGTTCTATGCTTCTTCAAGATCTGCATTAGCTCCTATAAGGCACAGATTTCCTGAAAGTCCAGCAGGACCACTACCTAACCTGGCTATGATAAGAGAACCATGTTCTGCTGCTTTCCTATTTTTAACTTTTGAACCCAAAAGAAACGAAAAACACACACAGGCTGAGAGTTCAAACTGAGAATACCAATGGTAAGAGTAAGTGAGATCAAAATGTACCATAAATGTTTCTTACTCCACTTACTATTGAGCTTTTAGATGAAAATAATACTATGATAAAATTATTTAAAAAACCTGGGGATCAAAAAAGTAGCAAGCATAAAATAAATTCAGAAAAACAAAACATTACATTGGAAAGTTTCAGTCATAGTAACTGTATCTCTGAATAATTTTCATGGAGACAAATAGTAGAATACAAGAGAAATTAAGAAGAAAATTCAAGGCAGGGAATACACGTTTCCAGATGAGATTTGAAAAGAGAAGGCAAGGCAAAATAATAGGAATTGCAATTTTATTTGTAATTGTCATGTCTTTATTCCAGAAACTTCAGATGTTGTTGCTGGAAGTTGAACTATTCTTTGATACTCATTAACGTTGATAACACCTGATCAAAGACTTGATATTATCTGTGCAAATATAAGAGACTCTTTTGCATAAGAAGAATATTTAAAAAGTTGCAAACCTCTCCAGAACCAGTGGTTGGGAGGCATTCATTGTGTCATACACATTAATTCAGTTGGCACATTACAATGTTAAACTAAATGACATTATTACAAAGCTGTGCTAAGAAGTGTTGACAGGTCCATATGGTAATTTTACAATGTATAATGAACACACAGACTCCTTTCTCGCAGAAATTTATAGTTCAAATCTATACCCAGGATATCCAGTTTTATTTCCAGAAACTTAAATTGACTTATTACGATGTAGTGAATGTATAAATTAGTTCCAGTAGTTAAACTGAAGCATTTCCCTACAGACTCAATTAGATTCATTAATCTACTGTGTAGACCTGTAAACGGTCCATTGTTCTTTTCCCCCCCCCCCAAAAATGTCAAAAACTATTTCTCTAACTATAAAATATTTCCTACAAAAACTATGTTAAATGGTAAGAATTATTTAATATTAGAAACCCAGATCCACAAATTATCTTATCACCCTTGTTCTTCTTCAAAAGGAAAAGAGGGTTCTGCCTTATGCCTGATAATTTAATGAGATGGTGGCTGGGTTCAGTGTTTTATCAAACGTAAGATGTCCAGAAATAAAAAGAGATCCGTTTCTAAACCCCTCCAGGGGAATAAATCAGCAGGAAAGGGGCTCATTCCGCATTTTCTTAACCCACAGCACATGTTGCTCTAAACTTGTGTTTACAACCACATGCTGCCAAAAGAAACACACAAATATTAGTCCATTTGTAACACCTGCAGGGAGTCAGAGTTACAGATTTAAAATGAACAACAAACAAATTCAAACACTTTCTATTTCACAAGATGTAGAAATATCTTTCTACATTTTTTAATGTTGATAAATTGGGGAGCATAAATATAGTTACAGACAAACTGTATGGTTTTAAAAAGCATTTAGTAAGAATATTGATATTTGCAGATGTCTGTGGCAAGCTGATTCATGTTTTCTTCCTTTTTGAAATTTACTAGCTATTATAACATTTTTGGAGGAAATGAGACAATAGTTTGTCAAACTTCTTGCAGTGTTAATTTTTATTCATTGCTTCCAAACCATGGTGGGGTCAAAACCTTTTGAATATACATTGCAGAAGTGACAGCTGTACACACTCCAAAAGCTGAATTCCATTGAACTTTTCTTAACAGAATGTTAACTTTAATGTCAACACCTCACTTTCTGGGGTTTTTTTTTCTCTTGTCTGAAGTAACACTTAGTACAATGTAACTAAGTTAAAATGAAATTAAAGATGACTTGCAAAAGGAGCAAACAGCATTAGTGTTCCCCCTCTCCCCCTGCTTTCTAATCTATAAAAAAGGCAGTAGTGGATTTTTTGTTTAGTTTTGAAATGTTTTTGCAGTGTGTTTTCTACATTGTCCCAGAACACGCTTATGGATGACTTGAACACCCATGGGATTGTGATGTCATATATACTAAGCAAGTATAACCTGATTGAGGCCACTTATTCATTCTTTTAAGTCAATGTCCATTTTCCCCTCACTGCAATGGTGCTCAGTTAGGACCTGCTATAGACTGGCTTTTATGAGCACTGTTTAAAAAGTTCTTTGTATTGCTTTGTTTCTATTAACATCTATTTTAAATTCAGGCTTGCAGTAAACTGTTAGAAGCAAAGATCTGCTATCCACATCTGTATGTCCTTCAAAACACTTCTTGTAAATTGGGAAGACTAGACTGACATTTGTGGTACTTCTAGGGTGAAAAGCAGGTGAAACAAATAAACAAAAAACTTAAAAAACACTGCAAATCTTTCTTTATCAATTAAGGAAGCAAATAAAAAAATAACACATGAATGTGTGCCCTGCAAGGGTAATAGAATAGTTATATAAAAATCCTTAATAATTTTAGTACTAATTTTGAATGAGTTAGAATAGTTAATACAGAAGCTTCCAGTTAAGAGAGTTGTTTTGTTTGTTTGGCTTATTTTTCTTTTGCACAACTGATTCTGTATTTTTATAAGAGATTTCACTGAGAGCAAGGATTCAAGCATCCAATTTAATTCAACAAGATTTTACACAGTGAAAATTAAGCAACACTCGAGAAACCACTGCTTAATTTGCTCACAAAACAATTCTCTCATTACATAAGATAGATCAGCTACCATTTCATTTGTATTTAGTAAGTATTATCTGATATAATTCCAACTCTGTAAAATTCTGTTGAGATCTGTGAGGAAAGCATTCCAGTCACTTCAGTGGAGGATTTCAGCAACTGAAATACTGCAGCGTTCAGTAATTTATACAGCATAGAAAGATACCATGAAATTAAAAACAATATTATTTGGTGCTAGTATAAAATACTTTGATCTTTTAAAATTAGCAAATAACTTATCCTGCTGCATTGGTTTGCTATGTTGATTGGCTAGGTCTGACTGGAAACCATGGAATGTAGAGTCATGAAACACAAATTTTGGCTGCTTTGAAGATTTTTTTTAAAGGGTCCCTAACACCAAAGCACACAGCCACATTGCACTATGGCAGATCCTTCCAGAAGGAGCTTCCACCCTCCACATGGAAGCAAGGCTCTGTCCTGTCCCTCCTTACACTTTGACCTGTGAAGCCCTCTTTGCATGGACTAGCATCAGCTTAGGGAAAAGGAGTGAAAATGGGATGGGCCAGGGAGAGAGGGTAAACTCCTGCTGGGATGGGTGGGGGGAGAGTTGCATCTGCAAGGATACCTCCCTGACAGTCTCCCCTTGCAGTCTCTGATTCTGGAGGTGACAATCTAGCCCAGAAATGGCAATGTAGGCTGGTGAGTGGGCCACATGTGTGACCCTCCTTCATCTCAGTGGGTAACCAAGACAGTCTCCCGGGATAGAGTAGTTTTGCTAACTTCACTTGCATACCTAGAATTTGTGGATTGAACTGTGGCAAAGCTTTGATGGAATGCAGAGAGCGCGCATGGCTCCCAGTCAATATTGTGTGTGATCATCACACACCTCACTTCACATGCTTGCTTTACGTTTGTGTCATTTTAGTAAGACTGATAGGAAAAAAATGATGCAGACAGAAACCAGTGGGATGTGGTAATCCTGCAGGTGGGCAACAGGAAATAAAATGCATTGTGGGCCACACACTGAACACCGATGGGTTGTTTGTGGCCCTTGGGACACAGATTGCCCACCACTGATCAAGCAGGCCCATAGGCAGGAGTGGTGCACTGCCCGAGCCTCCCTTCCCCATGCTCTGGCCAGCACGGGGAAGGCTGGGGCTGATTTCCCCACTTACTTGGGAGAGGCATTTGCACCCTTGTGGTCCACATTTACAAAAAAAGCACCCCTCACAGAAATTCTTGCGTACGAGCCTGTCGAGTCCATTATTTGGCGATGGTGACATGGATCTGTTTGGTGACTTCTATGCCACTTTTCAGTCAGATACAGTTTCAAGCCGCTGAAATAGCTAAGCCTGAAAAGTTAAATAAATGTGTCAGTTCTTTGATATCACAGTTCTTTTCTGTTGATTTTGCATATAGAACTCAAGGTCCAAGCACCTACATTAAGGGATAAGAACCTGTGCTACAGATCACAGAAATCATTGGAAAGATAATCATTTATTTCCGTGGCTCTGATCCTACAGAATATAGTTTTTTACAAATAACATTAAAAAGATTTGGTGAGCCTTTGTCGAACAATGAATTCTATTCTTAGACTCCTACTCATGACTGGCTCCTGCCTACGCTCACTGGGTTGCATCTACAGGCGTATCAAGGGAAGAGCAGATTGCAATCCATTTGAAACAGATCAGATCTGTAGCTTTTCTTTGTTAGTTGTAATTTACAACACCTGAGATAATTGACATTGCTTTAGTTGGGCCTTTGAATGTGTACTGGCAGCCTGTATGTTAGATTCCTTATTATTCTCACAAATAACAAAGGGATTGTAGTCAGTCCTGAATACCAAGCTGGTGTAGCAATCATGTAATGCCCACTTGAACTGGCCTTTCAGGGCCCACTTTTTCAGAGGCCATGAGGACCTGCAGCTCCCACTGACTTCAGCAGGGGTTGTAAGGCTCAGCACCTCTGACAATCTTGACCTAATTAATACTCGCTATGTGCAGTAATAAAACTAAGGCTGTTACTGCAGGGCAGGTATCTAAGTAATTATTTTTCAAAAGCCATTTAAAAATGTTTGTTAACAGTAACAGAAGGCATCAATTCACCAAAAGGAACAAGGAACCTGTAAAGATTCATTTAAAATATTGCTAAATAAAAACTTTAAAAAACACCTTAGGGTCCTATCAGGCTAACTCAATAGTGAGTAGCAATGAGTAAAACAAAATGGTACAACTTTGACTACTTATTAAAAATATCCTGTTTCATTTTGAATTTTTCATTTAAAAAGATGTTTCTGAGTTGAAAATGTCTTTTTCAATTAAAAATAAAACTCCAAACACAGAGTCCCAAAAAATGGAAAATGTGACATTTTGAAATTAAAACTAAAAATTTCTCAGCTCAAGAGCACTGGAAATTTGAGATATGGCCATGGCATGGCTATGTTAAGGACACTCTCACCAGACCAAAGCCAATGTTTTACAAAAACCATTCGGCCAGAACATATATGAGATTGAGTGTCTCCTGTAGTCACAGAATTAAGACGATATTTGTAAAGCTGAGAGACACACATACCCCTCCTCCTGTGTTAGCACCAATGGGTTCTTGTTGATGTGTTGGGAGATAAAAGAGAAGCATATGGTTTTGCTCTCTGTGCTATACATCACTTGTGGATAAATGGAGAAACTCATGCTTCATGGCAGACAGTACAGCACCTTTCATAAGTAGTGATTTGCACCAAAAAATCTTTAACAATAAAAATATAAAGTGATGTCCACAGTTACTGCTTGATCTGGCAGATGTAAACTTTTCTCCTTATGGAGGGCATTTGCTCAGGAAATCTATGCAGTACTATACGGCTGTGTCTAGACTGGCAAGTTTTTCCGCAAAAGCACTTGCTTTTGCGGAAAAACTTGCCAGCTGTCTACACTGGCCGCTTGAATTTCCACAAGAACACTGATGATCTCATGTAAGATATCAGTGCTTCTTGTGGAAATACTATGCTGCTCCCGTTCAGGCAAAAGTCCTTTTCCGCAAAAGGGCGAGACAGCTCAGATTTGTTTTGTGCAAAAAAGCCCCGATCGCGAAAATGGCGATCGGGGCTTTTTTGCGGAAAAGCATGTCTAGATTGGCACGGACGCTTTTCCGCAAAAAGTGCTTTTGCAGAAAAGCATCCGTGCCAATCTAGACGCTCTTTTCCGAAAATGCTTTTAACGGAAAACTTTTCTGTTAAAAACATTTGTGGAAAATCATGACAGTCTAGACATAGCCCATGTGTGCAGGAATGTGACTTTGAAATAGGAAGAATCCATTGTTTTGTTAAATAGTCAATTCCGTGAATTAAAAATGATCACTGAAATCCTCCTCTAATGCGTAGCCACTTTGTGCCATAAAAGTCTTGCTGGTTATAACAAGAGTCTCCATGACACCTTTTATATTCTTATTTTAAGGAAGAAATTGCCCACATTGGCTAGATAAAACTACAAAGCCAATTTGCAGCAGCATTAGAAGAGTAGGCTGGATTCTATTCTGCCTCACTCATGAGAAATGAAATTGTTAGGTACAGATCCAGATGCCAGAATCATTGCTGATAGTGATGATGTACAAATCAAAAAGAACACTGCATGATTTTTCAGACACAAGGTCAAGACGGCAGCATCAATGCTTATAAAATTCTTGCTCTGACTTTTACACGGAGTGAATTTTATATTGGAGTCATTGAGGTAGAATATATATAAAACACTAATATTGTTTACCATTACTTTAGCTATCACCATGATCCTGTAACCCTCATACATGAAAAAATGTACTTTGATTTCACTGAAAATTTTGCCTGTTGATGTGTTGTAGGGTTTGGCTCTGTTTTAAGAGTGTAAACTACATTCTGCTGTATTCAATGAGCTTTAAATAAATATATGGTGCAGGTATACATTTATAGCTAATGTTTTAATATTTTAAATATTTTCCTCCAATACCCACTTGATTATATTCGAGATAACCATTATCAGCAAAGAGCAGGCCATGTTACTAATTGCACTGAGGCCATTTAATAGCAAATACATTGCAAGTGCAGCCTGAAAAACCAGGAGGGAAATGGAGTCAGATTAGTATTATAATTTTTTCTCTCTAGAGATTTCTGCCTTATTTTGCCATGCTCTCTTCTAACTCACAAGATTTTCTCCTACGCCTTCTCCTCCTCTCTCCCCCACACACACTTTTTTCCCCTGGCATTTTGAAATGGCATTTTGGCATTTTGAAAACAGCATTGTTCTGCCTCAAGGGCAACTGCCCTCCCCATCACCAATGTAAATAATATCAGGAAACTCATGGAAATCATGTTTGGAGTTTAAATTCCCAGCTGGGACTTAAAGCCATGTCACCAGATAGCCAATAGTCAAAACAGGTACATGAAGAGATTGTTTCATTGAGCTACTGCTGTTGCTAAATGTGATAGCATTCTGATGCTATCACTAGTGACAACCACATTCTTGGTTTGTCATCAGCAACAAAACAGCTGGCGAGGGAGGCTTTGTGTGGATTCTTTATGGCCTTTTTAAAAAGTAAAACTTCAGCATTTCATTTTAGATTTTTTTTTACTCATCTTGTTTATTTTAAAGTGCTTACCATGCATGCCAAACAATCAACCACTTATTCATTCAAGAGTATGTACTGGCTAATTTTGGTCTTCTTTCCTCTTGATTTAGCTGTACAAATAATGTTTTTTTAACACGTTGGTTAAAGTGCAGTGCACTCAATTCATGTGTTGCACATGCTAAACTCTAGAGAGGCCTCAGAGTCACCAGATACATGCTTTGGGAAGGTTTGGATTGGGAACTGGTTGACTTATATTTCTATTCTGAGGTACAAATAACACAAATCCATTAACATGATAGTAAGACTGAACCAATGTATAAGAAAAGGGAATCTCCATCAGGAATGTGAATGCCAATGCACTCAAAAGAAGGTGTTTGGAGGCTGAAGGAATCCGATGTTTTATAATGGGTGAGTAGCATAGGCAACAGCTTCTGAAAATTAAGTTTCATGATTTACCAAATCTTCACAACAACTTTTCATGGCTGTAAAACACTGTTAGATTCCCATGGCAGATATTTTACACTCACTTAGCCTGTGCTTTGTACTGGTACAAATAACTACAGAAAGTGCCAGGCAAGGAGACTGAGATTACAATAATTTTAGACTCTTGTCCTGCCACCCTTGTTCACACTGAGCCAGATCAGACTGATGCTGATTTACACCACCTGAAAATCTGGCTGATTTAGGTAGTGTTTACTCCAGAGAGTATGTCTATTGATTTTAATGGGGCTATTTGTACAACTAAATGCTGCTCAGTGTGGCTAAGGGTGGCAGAATCAGGCCTACAACTTGTAGGCCATACACAGTAATGACAGATGAGACACACAATTATTTGTTTCACTCAATCTAAAATTATTTCTAAAATGGAAAGAACTCGAACACAGTCACAGAAACTCTGAGTCATCTTACGGTATTTTCTTCATGTTTGTGTCAGCCTATTTGATGTAGAAAGAAAGTGAACATTCATGAGCTTAAGCCTTTTTTATTTGCAGAGGCTGCTTAAAAGTTACAATAGAAAGATTGTAGAGGAAGAATTTGAACCAAATAATCTGGAAAATATTTGGGATCAATGAGAATGATGTTTCTGTGAGCATCCGGAACAGGTCACAGCAAAGAGCCACAGCAACTTTTCAGCTGCTTAAAAAAAAAAAAGAACTTACATCATTACATCTAACTAAATAACTAACTCATGCATGGAGAGAGAATTCCTACTCATGATGGAGGCAGCTGATGCAGCAAAGGGGAGCACTGGGCAATAGTAGATGTGTCTGGTGCAACAAGAATCACAGTTTTTTAAGGCGGAATTCTTTATGATTGACGGAATGGTTGTGCTGTGAAGGTCTCTGTCCTCTTTAGATGCTGCGAGCTAACGCTTGCTTCTGGTAGTAGCATGTATGTCAGTTCTTGGGGGACTTGACACATCCCCACAAAGTTTATTTGTGCTAGTAAGTGACTGTACGGCTGTCCTAAAGATTTCCTCCTGTGTGAAGTAATCCTGGGCAGGCAGCTGTGCAGGCCCTGCAAGCACAGAGGTACTGTCAGGCCCTGATGGTGGAAGGTATGAATACCAGAAGTTGGGTTGCCATAGCACAATGCAGACAGTTGACAGGATTTTCAGGGGGATAGAAACCACTCTATAAATGTAGCTGTACAATGTCGGAGTTAATTTTGATCTCTGGGAATGTAGGGACCGGTAGCACTTATGAACCAGGCATAAACCCAACAAAAGATATCAAATGTCCCAGAAATCTGACTTACAAACTTCTTGCTTTTGGGTACCTCCTGTGGAGGATGCATTCAGGTTGGACTGTGGCAGACTCTACATACGGTGGGTTTAGTATGTGCTTAAAGGGGGATAACAGCAAAAACCTCATTTTTATGTGTGAACTAAGCTAGGATTTGACTACGGGTTGGACCTCCGTGGTCTGGCACCCTCGAGACCTGATCAGTACGGGATGAAGGATTTTGCTGGACCAGGGGAGATCAGATTTGCCCTGCTACTGGCCCACCTAGTCCTGGACCCACCTCAGGCCCCGCTGCCCTGCAGATTCCCACCCCTCATTGCCTGCCATGCCGGGAAGCCTAGCTGGGGCATGCTGTGCAGATTTGCTGTGGCACACTGGGCAGCCCTGCTGGGGCACTCCGGACTATGCTGAGAAGCCTAGCTAGGGTGTGCTGGACAACCCAGCTCGGGAGCTGTGCTCCTGAGCCAGCAGTCCACAGGGCTCCTAGGCAACAGTGCTCCACTGGGACTCTCCCGTCCTGGAACATCTGTGGTCCTCCTGGACCAAAGATGTTGCTGGACAAGAGAGTACTGGCTTATAGAGGTTCAACCTGTAGATTTAAGAGAACAGAGAGCCTGTTTCCTTCATTATCAACACTCTCATCCAGATTTCAAACTACTGCTAAGTGATTCTGATTCCTCTCATTAAGTGAAATTTTGTGAAATTTGAGATACTTTACGTACTATTCCCTAGGCTGTGTTAAAGTACATACGTCCCTGGAGTGGTTCCAAGCATAAGACGGCCTGCATTGCTACTGCCAATGCTCTACCTATTCAACTGCTAACCAGAGGAACTTGGTCTCTAGCACTTTGCATAAGCACTTCATTTCTTAAATGTAAAAAACCTTTCTAACACTGTACATTAGATTCTACTTACTAACAATCACATCCACTCTCAATCATTCAGGTTCTCTATTTGCCTTTCAGGAAGAATACAAGACCTGAACTTCTAACATAGAAATCAGAGGAAAAACTCTGAGGCTTTCCTTACTCAGCAAAATGAAGCTCAAAAGGAAAAAAAGGCATATATGTATTTTCTTCATATTTCTTTGCAGGTCATTTTGTGAGTAAAGAATGCAAAGTGAGCATGGGAGCAGTGTTGCTAGCAGTGTTGTATGGAACAGAATGAAAGATTGTATACAGATCAGCAAGCAGCTAAGGCAACTGATCAAGAACAAGGACCATCCCCATCTCTTCACTTCAACCATTTAGATTTGATTTTTAGTTTGTTCCCTCCTCATTCTACTTAGCATAAACTCAGCTTTAGCTGAGGAGAAGAGACTGTGAGGTAGTTTGTAAGACCCCCTCTCTCAATACCCTTCTTCTCATTCAAAGCAATGGCCACCTCATCCCATTGGTGTTTAAACAGATCCTCCCACTGGTTCCCATAAGACATAGAAGCATTCATAAAAATCCAATCAGTGCAAATAAATGGTGCTATAATATACAAGATATTGATTTTATCTATTTCTTATTCCCGTATTCTTTTTGCATTTTGCAGTTTGTACTAGATATTAGTGGGGGATGATGCCTACAAATCAAGGACAGGTTTTGACTACTATATTCAGCACCAGAATTTGCTTTCAAACTCAAAGGCCTGCTGCTGATCTCAGTTATACTGATTTTATTCTGGTTTAACTCCATATTTCAGTGGAGTTACTCCTTCATGCTAAGGTAACAGAGAGCAGAATGAGGCCTTGAATCTCCAGTATGGCAGCTGAGTGTGTTTTTTGTGCTACAAATCTGGTTTCACATTTGTGGGATACAGCTCAGAGACAGAAATATGAGGACATCCCTAAGAAAAGTACTGAGGAATAATTTCATCCAGACAGAATGGGTATTTGTTCACACTGCTTGCTGAAATCTTAGACATTTAAGACACTTAAAACTTTTTCTTGTAAATAGCTGGTTTAGGACACATTTTAAATTTAAATACAGATTGTAAGCTGATTTCTCTTCTCAGTTACCTATTCATTCATATACAGGCAGTCCCCGGGTTACGTACAAGATAGGGACTGTAGGTTTGTTCTTAAGTTGAATTTGTATGTAAGTCGGAACTGGCTTCCAGATTCAGCCGCTGCTGAAACAGACCAGCGGCTGACTACAGGAAGCCCGAGGCAGAGTTGCTCTGCCCTGGGATGCCTGGAATCAGCCGCTGATCAGTTTCAACAGTAACTGAATCTGGACGCCTAGGACAGAGCAGCTGGGGCGCTGCCGGGTAGGTCCCCGCAGGGGCGGCACTGCGTGGACCGACCGGGCAGCACCCCAGCTGCTCTGCCCCATATGTCCCCAAGTCAGCCGCTGCTGAAACTGATCAGCGGCTGATTCCAGGAAGCCCGGGGCAGAGCAACTCTCTGTAACACTAAGGGGGCTCAGGAGTAAATAATCATTTCTCTCGAAGCAGCCAACTCCTTGTGGTATAAGTAATTATATTATCATTTCCTAATATTAACAAACCAATATACACATCAGCCCTGTGAGACAGTTGCTATTGGAGAGGGGACACTGAGGCAGACATGGTGTAAGTAACGTGACTAAGGCAAGTGTTAGACCCAGTATTAGAATTGCTGATGCCCAGTCTTGTATGCAGACCACTGAATCTGTCAATGTAAGACTTAGCACTAGCTGCGCCCCCCCAGCAGACCAGGGAAACCCGGACGGCGGGACCGTGGAGATGCGCTGCGGTCCCGCCCGCATTCTCCCCAGCTTTGCTCCGTGTCTCCCTAGTCTGCTGGGGGGTCTCCACGAAGACGAGGAGCAAAGCCGCGGAGGGGCTCGGGCAGCGGGGCAGCCCAGGCGCGCCTGGGCTGACCCGCTGCCGGCTTCCCCCGAGGCTTTGCAAAGCCACGGAGGGGCTGGGGCTGCAGGGCAGCCCAGGCGCGCCTGGGCTGTCCCGCTGCCGGTGCCCCTCCACGGCTTTGCTCCGCGTCTTCCTGGTCTGTAGTCCAGGGAGACGCGGAGCAGCTTTTCTCGCCCCTGAGTACACGGGCGGCGGGACCGCGAGGTCCCGCAGTCCGTGTCCTCCGGGGCGAGAAAAGCCCCGTTCGTAACTGCGGATCCGACATAAGTCGGATCCGCGTAAGTTGGGGACTGCCTGTATTTATTTGGCTACTATGGAGCTACTGCAGATTTACCCAAGTATAACTTAAGGCAAGTCTATACTAGGAAATTATTTCAAAATAGCTAAATTTGAAATAATAGCTCCTAAAATAATTATTTCAAAATAAGCTTATTCTCTGAAGAAAGCAAGAGAGCAGATTTCAATATAACCAGCCCATTATTTTGAAATGAAAGGATTGGTAGTGTGGATGCTCCACTTATTATTTCAAAATAAGGGGGGGTATTTCAAATAACTCCCTAGTGTAGACCAGGCCTTAGTGTAGAAACAGGTTCTATTTTCTTACAAAAGATGCAAAGAATTTTTTTCATGCTTGCTAATTGTAATGTAGTTTTGGAATCACATTGTGTGTACCCTGCAGAAGTGCAGTTGGCTTGTCATTTCTTAAAACTTGGTTTAGCTACTGTGGGCCTTGCATCAAAGATATGGCTTTATCAATATCACCTTTATGTTAGCAAACAGATTAAATGCTTCTAATATCTAGCGTAATGACATTCTGTATGGTCTAGATCATATTTGCGATAGTATATTTGATACAGTTGTAAACCATGAAAGAATAAGGCTGCCTAAGAGAATAGCTTTTTTCAAGCTTAAACACATTACAATTGCGAGTGTAAATCACTTGTCAGTCTATGGCAAATGTAACAGTGTTATAATCTGAGGGAAAAAAAGGAAATAAAGTACAGATAATCTTTTTGGCCATTTTCCTGGCACCGTCAGACATTGGAGACTGACAGGTCCTTCACTTGAGTGACAGGTGTCCTTTGAAATGCCTGTGAATCAGTATCTGTACAGACTGTTGAAATGCATATTTCCATCCTTATCGTAAAGGAATGGATGGGCAAGATAGGTGCTGTTAACATTGCAAATAGCTCCAGAATTATTCATTGTCAGCTTCAGGCAAAGAATAGGGGGAAAGTTTTATTATTCACCATGCACAATAGCAGGATGCTTAATGATTCTCAGTTACCTTGGCAGAATTGTCTGTCGACTTCAGGCACTAGCAATGGGTGACACAGGTCTGGCCAAGTGTTAGAGCAAGATCATACAGTCTGGTCCCATTTTAATTTCTAATACATTAATCTTTCCCTCACAGATGCACAATGAATATTCCATAGTCTCTTGTTTGTCAGAAGCTGTCTGGCTTTCATCTATTCAGGTGGTTTCATTGACTGTGAAAGCTTGCTTAAAAGGCCTGATCAGTCAATGACAACTGTCTCACAATAGCATTGAGTAATGCTTCCCTTTTTTCTTTTCAGGCATCTGATAGACAACTTTGACACCTGATCTCTGGGGACCTTATGGAGTCACTCAGAGTTCTTAAGAGACTTCCCTTACTTTATCATTCCAGAAAGAATTGTCACAGGTGAATGTATCGCACTTTCTCAGGAGCTGAACTCGACCCTCGAATCCATTTCATTTGCACTGTAGGTTTCACTCTGAATTAAAATGGATTAAGTTGGCTTAATGCTGTTTTACAAGCAAGCTGCAAGCACCACACCATTCATTTTTAATTTTAATCCTTTGTCTTAGGCTGTTAATTGCAATTGTTTTAAGTTCATTATCCCGCTGTGCACATTGTTACTAGCTGGATACAAATGCTTGTAAGCTGTGTCCTTACTTTTGCAGGTACTGACCCTTGAATTGTTAAATTAGCCTTTGCCTGTACTTAACAGCAGACTCTGTGATCTACAATTCACTCTTTAACTTTTTATTCTTCTCTTGTTTCTAATTAATTAAGTAATAGCTTCATAGTAGCATTGTTGGAAAGGGAACAAAACATATAGTTCAAAAGCTCAAATGCTGAGATATGTGGGGTGAAATCCTAGGCCTATTAAAGTCAAATGGCATTTTGCCCCTGACTTTATAGAAGTCAAGCTTTCACCCTGGCTGCCTATACAATTTATACTTCCTTTATACTCTGGCTTACCTGACCCTGCTGAGTTGGAGTTATATCTATTATACAGCAGAGTTCCAATTTAAAATATCATGAAATTGACCTGAAATCAAATGTGAATTCTCTGAATTCTCCATCTCCTCCCTGGTTACCTTTTCTCCCATTCCTTTCTGTGTGTAAGATAAACTGGACAGAGAGCATACCACAAGGGACAAGAAGAAAATAGTCAAAGGTCAAACTTCCTTTTGTTTGAATAGGAGATGCTTTTTTTTCAGTTTTGTAGCCCTGAAATCTGTAAGTCCACTCAGAACCATGTGTGTCAAAAAATGGCATAGTTATCCATGTTTGTCTGGGAATAATCTCTATGGATAGTTAACCCACTGACCTGAAGAACACGCAAAGAACACATTGATTTGCATGTAAGAATTGACATCCTGCTTTGGGAAAAGCTTGAGCCAAAACCACCCAAGAGAATATTCTCCCAGACAAGATTTTTGGTTTTGCCTATTTGCCACTTGATTTTGGCCCAAAACAGAAGCACTGAAGTACAGTGAAGAAAGGCTGTTCCTGTGGCATTTCCGGCCTGACTGGAAGCAGGAAGTACAGGGACTCATGAAAGAAAATCAATCCTTGTGAGCCTTCCAGTCCAATTTTACAGACTCTAGATGTTTGGATTGATCTAATAAGGGTCAGATAATGCCATTTTGAAGTACATGGAACCTTCTGAGGTTCACCCCTCACTAAATAGTGTGGTTTTCAGTTCAATATCATGTCAAGGAGCTATAGAACTAAAACGCCTTATTCTGATTGGCTGAGATATATTTGTAATATTATTAAGTGATGGTCTAAAAGTAGCATCCAGATTGCAAAGGCATAAACCTATTGTAATGGGCTTAGCCCTCCCCTGTTAGCAGGATTTTGGGTAGATTGTAGTTTGAGAGAGAGCTGGAGGAAAGGCAGTAGAAACGAAGTGGGCTCCTGGAGAATGGGCTACCTGGAGCCAGCACTGAGGGCAGCTGGCACTGCTGTGTTAGGGACCTGGCTGCATTTAAGTTTGTGTGGATTTTCAGGCTGTGTAGTCTTGTGCCACTGATTCACACAACCCAGATGTTATGCTGTCTTACATTGACAGATTCAGTGGTCTGCATACAAGACTGGGCATCAGCAATTCTAATACTGGGTCTAACACTTGCCTTAGTCACATTACTTACACCATGTCTGCCTCAGTGTCCCCTCTCCAATAGCAACTGTCTCACAGGGCTGATGTGTATATTGGTTTGTTACAGAGAAGTCAGATAAGAACTCTGTCAATGCCTTAAAAATAACATCACAAACAAAGGCAGGGATGATACACACTTTCATTAGGTCATCTGTGGAAGGAGTATTTCACTATTAGGTAACAGAATGAGGGTGAACTGCTTATCAGAAGGTTGACTGCTTTTGATGTTGCCAGCCATATATCTGATGGGATGAAATTTCTTATGCTATGGTAAGACAGTGGAGAGTCTGGTGGATACAAATGCCAAGATAAGTGAACAGTGTAACTGTTGGGCTCCAGTTTATTATCTCCTCCAATCAGCTCAGCACAAACCTATGAACAAACCAGTCCTGAAACAAGCAGTATCAACTTCTGTATATAGATTTTGTTTCCTCAGCCATGGGGTCACACTTACGGGACATCTAGGGAAAGAATGCATGGCCTATGCAAAGAGCTGTAAGTTACAATGACAGGTCCTTTGAGGTACCCTTCTCGTTTTATGGTGTCTTGAGGTGAGTGCAGTAGAGATGCAGCCTAATTTCCCGCCATATGTGATCACAGGTAGGGCTGGCTATGCTACTGCTTTCCTTCCTTCAGTGAGGGCAGAGTGTGGGCAGGGCCACTCCATACCCAACAATACAATGGCTGATCCAGCTGAGATAGTAGGGGAGCTGTGAAGAGTAGGGGAGCTGTGCCAGGTAATTCATTAGCACAGATTACATCTCCCTGAACTAAGTAAGAACCAAGGACTGAACTGTGATTCTGACTCACAGCTTGGTACCTGGTCTTCTCCTGGGGTCCTTCTCGGGATTCAGGGTGATAACAGACTCCAACCCTTAGTGACTGGCTTGCCGGTGGCACAATCTTTTACTGATAAAATGTCCATGGAACTCCATTGTATGTTCTCCCTTGAGACTCCTCCATCCTCTCTTGTGGTGCTGCACCAAAGCTAGGGGAGCACATTTCACAAAGGGCTGGAAACTGTAAGCATGTAGGGCTTTGCGACACCTGAAATGCTACACTGGTCCTTGGACTTCTCCTGCTCTGTAGTGATGCAGTGTGCACACTACCTATGCTCATAGGAGGAGTTCTCCCATTGACACAAGGGCTGCGTCTAGCCTAGCATGATTTTCCACAAATGCTTTTAACGGAAAAGTTTTCCGTTAAAAGCATTTGCGGAAAAGAGCGTCTAGATTGGCACGGATGCTTTTGCACAAAAGCACTTTTTTGTGTGCAAGAAAGCCCTGATCGCCATTTTCGCCATCAGGGCTTTTTTGCGCAAAACAGTTTTTAGCTGTCTACACTGGTCCTCTTGCGCAAATACATTTTTCCTGAACGGGAGCAGCATAGTATTTGTGCAAGAACACTGAAAATCTTACATTAGATAGTCAGTGTTCTTGCGCAAATTCAAGCGGCCAGTGTAGACAGCTGGCAAGTTTTTCTGCAAAAGCAGCTGCTTTTGCGGAAAAACTTGCCAGTCTAGACGCAGCCAAGCAGTCTACCTCCCTGAGAGGTAGTAGCTAGGTCAGTGGCAGAATTCTTTTGTCAACCTAGCATTGTCTACACTGGGGGTTCAGTGGCTTAACTATGTTGCTCAAGAGTGGATTTTTCCACACTCCTGGGGGAAGTGGCTGGCTCAACTTTTTAGTGTAGACCAGGCCTTTCCAACACTGGATCAGATCAACCTCCACTGCAACCAGTGGAAGCCTTTCTACTACCTTCAGCGGGTGTTTGATTGGGTCCATTGTGCAGTACTGGTTGATGTGAATAGTTTCACTTAAGTCAGTGGAACTGTATGAGCAAGACCTATTCATTGTGATTACAGATTATAGAATTTGGCCCTTGATGTTTAAGTACAAAATGCTAATACAACATGAATTGCTTACTAAACAGTATGTCATCTTATAAACACATCACATTATACTTCTCTGCCATGTGGCAATATTACTGCTTTATAGTTTAAATTCATCCCTTACATCTTCCTACAACAGAGCTGGAAACTCAAACAAAGGCATGAGGTTGGTGTAAAAGATTCACTGATGCTTGTCTAGCAGAGCTTCTTGAAAATATCCTGTCTGTCAGGGTCAACTAAGCGCAGAACATGTATGGTACAAAGAAGATCTGGAAAGAAAACATGATTTCTGTCAGTTGAATGCTTTCCCAAAGCCTAGCAGCACTGCACACCTCTCTGCATGTTTGAGCTAGAGCGCCTCTAGTCATCATTCTGTTTCACGTTCTACTTACTATGGATATATAACAAAAGGGAGGGCAGTTTTTTGTTTTTGGCAAATGGCCTTTCTTTAAGAAATGAAACTGAACTGTGTGTAAAAATCTTACAACAACAAACTGTTTGTTTCATCTGGGTGTGGGGGGAAGAGCCCCAGAATGGAACTGTATTGAAGTCTGAATCATATTGTGTTCTTTCAGATATTGCTGCATAGCTACCCCCTTCTGCATGATAGAAATTAGAAAATAATTACATAAAAGACACATGGTTTTGGATGTGAATAGTTAAGACCATTTCAGTCTGAAACAAGTAACGTATTAAGGGCCAAGTCCCATTGCACCAGTGATGGTAACTAAATTGGCTAAAGCCAGCAGGCTCCACTGATCCCTCGTATTACTAAATCTGATCACTTCTGCCTCTGTATCATGCAAACAGAAATGCTTTCTGTATTACTCCACTTCATAGTGGGCCACTGAAATGCAAACCCCCAGAGTCTTTGCAGCAGCACATATAATTCAGTAATTTATTTTAGCTCCTTGTAATGGAAGACAGACTTCTTTCCCTCATCATGAACTTTCTTTTGATTTGAATTAATGTATGTTTAAGCAAAAACTATCATTTGACATTAACAAGACTTGAATCTAATTGCTGTTACTCAAATTCAGGTTACAAAAGCGGGCTGACTTTTTGGTGGTGAATGTTGAAGAAAATCAAGAAAGGAAGGGGTGTCCCAACTCATAGTTTCACACTTCTAACCATATCTAATGTTCTTATGACCAAAAAAGCTGTGTTTGTGGGGATGGTGGTGGGTTTTCATTTATTTGCTTCTGAAAATAATATTTAATTTTGTATCAGAAAAAATACGGATAAACAAATTTGTAAGAGTTCCCAATCTGGTGTAGCTCTATAAAACATTAAGCAACTTCACAGGCTCAGTCCCTTAAAGGTATGATTTTAATGGAAATTGGGCACTTTGAGTTTTTTCACTTTTAAGCCTTTTCACTGTTGCTACTGCAGTTACTTTTTTGTTAGTTCAGAACTCCTCAGCTCAATTTACAGAGGTGTACGTAGCACTTTTTTAGATTTACAGGCAGTCCCTGAGTTACGTGGATCCGACTTATGTCGGATCCGCAGTTACGAACGGGGCCCGTCTCCTTGGTCTCCAGCAGACCAGGGAGAGGAAGCAAAGCGGCGGAGCACGCAGGCAGCGGACAGCCCAGACGCGTCTGGGCTGTCCGCTGCCTGCGTGTTCCGTTGCTTTGCTCCCCGTCTCCCTGGTCTGCAGACCAGGGAGACGGGGAGCAAAGCAGAGCAAAGCCACAGAGCACGCGGGCAGCGGACAGCCACGGCGCGTCTGGGCTGTCCCGCTGCCCCCATGCTCCGCGGCTTTGCTCTGGGCGCCTGTGGTACAGCAGCTGGGGCGCTGCCGGTTGGTCCCGTAGCGCCGCTCTGGGTGCTACTGGACCAACCCGGCAGCACCCCAGCTGCTCTGTCCCAGGCATCCTGATTCAGCCACTGCTGGTCAGTTTCAGCAGCGGCTGAATCAGGACACCTGGGGCAGAGCAGCTTGGGTGCTGCTGGGTTGGTCCAGTAGCGCCAAGGAGCGGCGGCGCTACTGGACCAACCCAGCAGCACCCCAGCTGCTCTGCCCCAGGCGTCCCCAAGTCAGCCGCTGCTGAAACTGACCAGCGGCTGACTACAGGAAGCCCCTGCCCCGGGCTTCCTGGAATCAGCCGCTGATCAGTTTCAGCAGCAGCTGACTTGGGGATGCCTGGGGTTCTTAAGTTGAATCTGTATGTAAGTCAGAACTGGCGTCCAGATTCAGCCGCTGTTGAAACTGATCAGTTTCAGCAGCGGCTGAATCTGGACGCCAGTTCCGACTTACATACAGATTCAACTTAAGAACAAACCTACAGTCCCTATCTTGTACGTAACCCAGGGACTGCCTGTACTTCATGCAGGCTGAAGTTTGCTTATGGTTTTTGGAGTTCAAACTATTGCAAAACCTCAAAACTGAATTCAGCACTGGACCTCTTGGCAGACTTAGGGTGGATGCATAGGAAACCCATATTTTCATGTGGTTTCCACTCAAAGTGAAACTTCTAACCTGGGCTTACTTGAAGCCCTGGCCCAGTCACACTTAAAACACAAACTTAAGCCTGGATCCTAAAACTGACCTCTTTTGGAGTTGTTTTTAAATGTAAATTTCACAAAGCTCAGTAAGGTATCTCTGCAGGGTCTCTGGAGCTTAGTGCAGGAGCCTTTACAGTTTGAGTTATAAAGCCAGCTGGCTCTTAGCTTAGGCTGTAGAGCTCCCTTGTTCTTATCTCTTGCTGTAAGTGGTCTAAGTGCCATTACAAGGGACAGTGAACCACATTAGGTGTGTGGGTTACAATTATAGGTATACATAATATGCATTTTGAACTGACTGGAGGGAGCACTGGAATAATACTCACAGCAGCTGAGTTAGATTTCCAGCTGTGAAATTGGTTTACTGGTTGACCATAGGCAAGTCACTTTACCTTTCCATACCTCATTTTCCCCAACTATGTAATAAGGATAACAATGTCTCCTTTGCAAAGTGCTTGGAGATGAAAAGTGAGGAGGATCTTGGTTAGTTTTTTTAACATTTCATGTTTTAAACTCTAAATGTCTGTGCTCTGACTTCCCAAAAATTTATATTTTCATACAGAGAGCAGAGATCATTTTAATAATTCAGAAACTGATTATTTTTCCATGGAACTTGGTTATGATTAACTAGGCACATACACAGAGGATTTGAAAAAAAAAGTCTCTGTTGAACATTACACTGAAGTTGGCCTATGCTCTCAATAAAAGCTCATTATGAAAAGATTATGAACATATAACAATACATTTTAAGTGTGCTGCAATGATCCATAAAATTGGTGTGGCTAATTAGCAGATCAAATCTCTATGAGAACTGGATCACTCTAATATCCTTGGGTAGTTTAATTCTGTAGGTATTTTACTATCCACACATGTTTAGTAAAATTAAATAACAGTATAAATGTTCAGTGGGATTAGAACAACAGTAAAATGAAACCAAACAAAATGAGTTTATTTTGTTAATAGAATAACAGAGAATCCCAATGTTGATATAACATTACGCAAAATCTAGAGCAAACATAGTCTGAATCCCAGTCTCATTTCACATGTAATTAACCTTTCTCAATCAAGCTAAGCATCCCTCATACCTCCTCCTCAACTGCTATGCATCCACATCTCCTCCTTCATGTGGATAAAAAGCACACATTAATTTAAGCTAACAGTGATTCCTTACACAGTGCTTTAGGTCAGTGCCTTTCGAAGAACATTGACAGTCCTGATCATTCAGTAGTATTTACATGTGTTTTGTACAAGTCTCAATCCATAAAATTAGGGCCTGATTCAAGATCCACTGATGTCAATAATAAAGATCCCAGAGAGAAATGTAATGGCATTATTACTGTGCCACACCAGTTTTCAGCAGGGATAGTAGCGAGCAGTTGACTAGTAAACATAAGCTTATCGGGTAGTTGACTGGAGTATCAACTACTCGCTTTCCCCAACCCAATGCTGCCTCTATGCTTATGTATGAGAAGCAGAAAAGGGTGCGGGGGACAGGAGCTGGTGCCATCCTGCCCTCCACCCACTGTCTCTATTAGAGGCAGTTGGGGCGGGGATAGGGGAGGCTACTGAAAAGCAGCCCCTGTCCACAGGGGTCCCAATGGGGAGATGTCCCCTTTCTCCTGGACACGGGCTGCTGCTGCTAAGTAGCCCCATGTTCACGGCGGCCTGGGCTGCCTTCATGCAGGGACTGCTCTAGCAGCAGCCCCCGTTCACAGCAGATAGGATTGGCCAGCATGAACAGGAGCTGCTGGACTCAGTCCTAGCTCGCACGGGTCCAGGACACTGTGCCTCTGCATTTTAAATGTAGTAAAATCCCAGCAGCTCTTACTACACTTAAAAAGCAGCGCCACCGAGCAGGTGGCTCCTGGAAATGGGACTGCTGAGTCCTAGCAGATCCTGGAGCTACCCCCTCTGCAGCGCTGCATAGCGGTCCTTATCAACTAGTCATGTAGTCAATACAAACTGTATTGCCTACACGATTAGCCAGATAACTGCAATGTAACACTCTTAGTTTCAAAGCACACAGGTCAGAGTGCACAGTTGCTTTCAGGGAGTAATGTTGCCATAAGTGCTCAAGCTAACATTACCTATTCAGCACATTCCCATCCAGAGATGGACTTTCTGGCAGCTCCCAAAAAATCTAAAACTTAAAAATCTCAAAGAAAAGGAGGGATGGTCAGAAAATTTCAATCACCCAAGCAAGTATGATTTGCCAAAGTAAAAAACTCCCCTTGTTGTTTCAGTTATAGAAGTTAGAAGTAGTTTGGGAGAAGTTTAGTCATCATTTCTCCTCCTTAAAATCCTGTGTTACAGAATGTTGTTATAGGTGAGGAGGCTGTGGTCCTCCTCCCCAGAGACAGCTGCATTTAATTGGTGGATTGCTAATCATAATATACAATATAAAAAGGCTTTAATTCTGTCCCACATAGCATCCCTAACAATGACATTTCAGCTGCTGTTTTTCAAGGGAACTTTGAGTTCAGAATGAGGATTTCAGAATGAGGCACATCATTTTTACAGGCACCAGGAAATAATGTGTTTGTTAAAACCTAATTGGAAATTCTAGGTGCTAATTTTCAGCAGGTGTCAGTTGCTAACTATGTTTAGGAACAGACCAATGAGTCTCTTGGCCCTCAAGTAGAAATAAAAAGATACTAATAAAAGAGACCAGTTGGACGATTCTAATGGAGCCTTCTGGGAATTAGTAGTAGTGAATGAAATAAAGTGTAAGCACATATTTCTGAAAATGATTCCTTGTGGGTCAATTGAAACTATAGGAAGTATTTGTGTCTGTTCCTGTTTCATCCAATTTCTTTAATTCCCCCATGTCCACCTTTATATAATAATAGCTTTAAGAAAAATGTCCCCCAAACTGTCTTATACAGGAACTCTGGAAGTATGGAAACTTGCACTCCAGTTTTAAAATTATTATTTATTAAATTCAGTAAATTTGTTTGAGCTGTCAGAATACTATTGTGATTTATAGTTTCTTAATGGTAGCAATATTTCATTCACTCTTCTGCTGTGTTTTTTTTAAAAGTGCTGTATTTTCTCTATGACATTTAAGGGGATGCTTTGTCTAGACGTAACACAAAAAAGGTGCATCTTTCAAACAGATTCATTAGCAATTGTGGGATTTCAGTGGTAATGCTCAGTTAAGTATCTAAAAGTTAAGTATCTAAAAGGAATCTCAACCACACACCTGGAATGCTTATTCAGGCAATCCAGAAAAGTATATCTGACTGGAAGTAAAAATGGCAGGAAATGTTAAATCTACCTGACAACTCATCAGCTCAAAAATCTTCCGAATTAAGTAAGGACACTCCTAGCTTGGTCTCACTCAGGGTATGTCTACATTGAGAGTTTTTTCTGGGATATCAGAGGTACCAGAGGTATCCCAGAAAAAGTCTGCCGCATCCAAGGAATGCATTTACTCTTCCGCTTTTTTTTGTGGAAGAGCAAATGCGCTCTCTTTTGGGGAGCCCTGTATTCCTTGTTCTACGAGTGATATGAGCTCCTCCAAGGGTATGTCTACACTACCCCGCTAGTTCGAACTAGCGGGGGTAATGTAGTCATCCGCAGTTGCAAATGAAGCCCGGGATTTGAATTTCCCGGGCTTCATTTGCATGAAGCTGGCCGGCGCCATTTTTAAATGCCGGCCAGTTCGGACCCCATGCCGCGCGGCTACACGCGGCATGGACTAGCTAGTTCGGATTAGGCTTCCTATTCTGAACTATCTAGTTCGTGCCGCGTGTAGCCACGGGCACGGAGTCCGCACTAGCGGACATTTAAAAATGGCGGCGCCCGGCAACATGCAAATGAAGCCCGGGAAATTCAAATCCCGGGCTTCATTTGCAAGTTCATATGACTACATTAACCACCCTAGTTCGAACTAGGGTGGTAGTGTAGACATACCCTTGTTGACCAGTCACCCCCCCTCCCCGCTTGCTGCCTCTATCAAAAAGAGGTGGCAAGGGTGGGGGGAGAAAAGGGAGTGCTTCAAAGCGACAGCACTGTGTGGAGCCCAGGGCCAGCTGGGAGTCCCCCACTGATCCTGGGCTCCAAGCGATGCTGCTGCTTTGAAATGAAGCAGGGAGCCCGGGGCCAGTGGGGGACTGCTTGAGTCCCCCGCTGACCCTGCCCTCCCAGCAGTGCTTTTGCCTTTGAAATGTTTGCCTGTGGCTGTTGCTACAGTTCAAAGGTGGAAGCGCCCTTATTGACTAATCAAATAGTCGATGCAAACTGCCACATGGTCATCGAATGTGCATTTGTCAGTTTAGGAGTCTCCTCACCTGCCTGGATCTCAGCAAGCACAACATCCCCATCATTGTGGTGGCACATTGTGTGTGCCATAACCTATGAGAGAGCAAGAGGGAGACTTTTCTGCCAGGGTGGGAGGCCGAAGCTGAATGGCTGGCCAGGGAATTTGAGAAGCTGGACACCAGTGCCATTCAGCGAGCACATCATGGGGCTGTAATCATCAGAGAAGCCTTGGGGGAGAGTTTTGTGCAAGGCCAGTTGTGAGACTCTTCCCCTGTGTCTCTCCACAAGGAGTCCCTGCATTCCCTGTGCGCGCCTTTCATCCACTACCTTTCCCTTCCCTTCCCTTGCCCTCCCTTCCCTTCTACCCTGAAGAACAAATAATAAAGACATGTCTGTTGCAAAAAATATGACTGTTTATTCGGGGGGGGGGGGGACATAGAACAAGGAAGGGAGTGGGTAAAGAACCTTGAATGAGGTGTTGGGGGTGGGGGTGGCTCAGGGTTGATGCTAAGAGTGGTACCTCCTTCTGGGTGGTTGGGAGGCTTCAGCTGCCCAAGATATCCCACTGCCTCATGTTCTGGGGCCCCAGAGGCCCTTGGGAAGTTTAGGATGGGAAGCCATGTTGGGGGGGGGGGGAGGTGGCTGGTGGCCCACTCCATGCATGATGCCATGTGCTCCATTACCAAGGTGAGGGAGGAACACATGGCATCAAGCTGGTGCACCAGCTGATTCCAGGCCTCCTTCCTTTCTTCCCAGTTTGCCCAGAGCTCCTCTGGGTTGGCGGTCCATTCCTGGCACTTGTCCACAAGGCCCTGGACAAGAGACTGCAGGCATGCCATCTGCTCTTGCATCAGGTTGTCCTGGGAGTGTTTCCTCCTGTGGATCCTGTGGAGTTGGGTAGATGGTGTGGGAGGTGGGGGACATGCCAAGCTTGCAGCTATCCCAGCTGTGAAGAAAAGTTCCATGGGCAGTCATCCCAGGATACATTGTGTATGAAGCCTAGCCCTAATCTCTGAGGGTACGTCTAGACTACATGGCTCCGTCGATGGAGCCATGTAGATTTGTTTGTTCGGCAAAGGGAAATGAAGCCACGATTTAAATAATCGTGGCTTCATTTAAATTTAAATGGCTGCCCCGCTCTGCTGATCAGCTGTTTGTCAGCAGTTGGGGGAAGTCTGGATGCTCCCCTGTCGACATGAAAGCCCTTTATCAACCTCCCCGGTAAACCTCATCCTACGAGGCATAACGGGGAGGTCGATAAACGGCTTTCAGGTTGGCGCAGGAGTGTCCAGACTAGCGCGCCGAGCCGGACAAACAGCTGATTAGCTGTTTGTCAGCTCAGCGCGGCAGCCATTTAAATTTAAATGAAGACGCGATTATTTAAATCCCAGGCTTCATTTGCAACTCCGGTTGCCTACATTACCACCCTAGTTCGAACTAGGGTGGTAGTGTAGACATACCCTGAGAACATCATGGGGCTGAGTGCTCCAGATTAGTGCTCCATGTGCACACACATGCACAGACTATTATGTGATCTCCAGGCTGAGTAGGCAGAAAGAGGAGCACACAGCCTCTCGCAGTTTATCACCCGCCTCCATGTGTACATAGGGAAAGTAATGGAACACACCTCAAGTCCCCTCCCTGGGTTCTTCTGAAGCCTGGGAGACATCCTGGGAGGGGGAACAGGCTCCAGGGTTAGAAGAAGCTCCTGGCTGGTGGGCATGGTCACTTGGTTGGCCTCATCACTACCCTGCCCTTCTGGAAGCTGACACTGGGCGTGTCCTGGGGAAAGCCGAAGTACTCAACGCTTTGTTTGCCTCTGTATTCACGGGCAAGGTAGCGCATTAGTCTGGGAGCCCAAGTGATGCAAGATGGGATGAAGATGGACAGCCCTTGGTGGGTAAAGAACAGGTTAGGAACTATTTAGGAAAGCTAAACGTACACAAATCCATGGGTCCAGACTTAATGCATCCGAGGGGACTAAGGGAGTTGGCAAATGTCATTGAGGAGCCTTTGATCATTATCTTTGAAAAGACGTGGAGATCAGGAGAGATCCCGGATGACTGGAAAAAGGCAAATGTAGTGCCCATCTTTAAGAAAGGGAAGAAGGACGATCCAGGGAACTATAGGCCAGTCAGTCTTACCTTGATTCCTAGAAAAATCATGGAAGGGATCCTTAAGGAATCCATTTTGAGGCACGTGGAAGAGAGGAAAGTGATCAGGAATAGTCAGCATCGATTCACAAAGGGCAAGTCGTGCCTGACCAATCTGATTAGCTTCTATGATGATGTAACTGGCTCTGTGGACACGGGAAAGTCAGTGGATGTGATATACCTTGACTTTAGCAAGGCTTTTGATACGGTCTCCCACAATATTCTTGCCAACAAATTAAGGGGATGTGGATTGGATAAATGGACAGTAAGCTGGATAGAAAGATGGCTAGCAGGCTGGGCCCAGCAGGTAGTGATCAACAGCTCGATGTCAGGATGGCGGTCGGTTTCTAGCGGAGTGCCCCAAGATTCAGTTCTATGACCGGTTTTGTTCAGTATCTTTATTAATAACCTGGATGAGGGGATGGATTGCACCCTCAGCAAGTTTGCAGATGACACTAAGCTAGGGAGAGGTAGATACGCTTGAGGGCAGAGATAGGGTCCAGAGTGACTTTGACAAATTGGAGGATTGGGCCACATGAAATCTGATGAGGTACTGCAAGGACAAATGCAGAGTCCTGCACTTGGGACGGAAGAATCCCAAGCATTGTTACAGGCTGGGGAACAACCAGCTAAGTAGTAGTTCTGCAGAAAAGGACCTGGGGGTTACAGTGGATGAGAAGCTGGATATGAGTCAACAGTGTGCCCTTGTAGCCAAGAAGGCTAACGACATATTAGGTTGCATTATGAGGAGCATTGCAGCAGATCCAGAGATGTGATTATTCCCCTTTATTTGGCTCTGGTGAGGCCACATCTGGAGTATTGTGTCCAGTTCTGGGCCCCCCACTACAAAAAGGATGCTGACACATTGGAGAGGGTCTGAAATGATTAGGGAGCTGGAGCATAAGACCTATGAGGAGAGGCTGAGGGAGTTGGGTCTGTTCAGTCTGCAGAAGTGAAGAGTGAGGGGGGATTTGATAGCAGCCTTCAACTTCCTGAAGGGAGGTTCCAAAGAGGATGGAGAAAGGCTGTTTTTAGTAGTGACAGATGGCAGAACAAGGAGCAATGGTCTCAAGTTGTGGTGGGAGAGGTTCAGGTTGGATATTAGAAAAAACTATTTCACTAGGAGGGTGGTGAAGCACTGGAATGGGTTACCTAGGGAAGTAGTGGAGTCTCCATCCCTAGAGGTGTTTAAGTCTCGTCTTGACAAAGCCCTGACTGGGTTGAGTTAGTTGGGATTGGTCCTGCCTAGGGCAGGGGGTTGGACTTGATGACCTTCTGAGGTTTCTTCCAGCTCTATGGTTCTATGATTCTAGGACTACTCACTGTTTTTACAGAGAAGAAGAGACTACAACTTTTTTAACTTTTGATGTTTGACTGTGTTTTCACATCCCATAATTATGCTACATTGTAAATAATTAAATGAATATGCTGCATTTTGTAAATAATTTCTTATAATCTCTTATCTTGTATTGAGGCATTTACTTTAAAAATGTCGTGCTGAGGTTCCCAAAAGATGATCTTGAGGTTTTATCACATAAAGATATTTTAGTATTTATAAAATAGCTAGTTTAACATCCTCCAAGGTAAGATTAGAACATGTGATGCTAAAGTACTAATGCAGTCAAATATTAACACATTTCCTTTATGATATATTCTATATTGCTTAGGAATCAACTTTCAGCTGCATAGTTGGACTAAATAGCCATTTAAAGCTATTTAATATATGTATTGTTATGTAATCTTATCACAGGTACAGTTTGAAAGTTTCCTCCTAGTTGGCTACTCCTGTTTTAAACTAAGCTAAAACACAGTCTGAAAGACATCATGGACTTTAACTGACACTAGAAGGTTCCCAGATTATTCTCCTTTAGTAACCAACATCTAAACAGATGAAGAAAGGTATTCTACTGGAGAACACTCACAAGTCTTTAAAACAAACCTCTTGTTTTATGCCTTCCCTAATCCTGAAAATGATCAGAGTAAATGTTTCTAATTTCACAAAAGAACAGGGAGAACATCCCTGTCATGGAACCTGTGGTATTAGGACGACTGACACAAACAAGAGCTGAGCTTTTTAGAACATGAAAAAGTGAGATATTAACTACTATTAGCTGTAAAAGTGAGGCTGGTATTGAAATACATGACAACCCGTGCGAGTATAAATAGAACCAAGGGAACCTTTGTTCAGTAATGGAACTGCAGTGTCCTCACATCAAAGCAGTATGTATGTGCTTGCATAAAGACTACATTACTCTTGTACCTATTTAGAAGATTTTTCTTGTTATGCCTACATAAATTGTCGGCACAGTGCAAATTATATATAAACTTCAACGGACAATCTTCCATACCTTTTATTGGCAAGACCTCTGGGTGTCTAGCCTATTTTTCATGTCCTTGGAAGTTCTCAGAGATTTCATGTTCCAGGATACAATCAACACCCTGCCTAAGGAAATTATATTTTTTGTTCCTTTTGTTCAGTTCTGCATGGAAGTACCCAGGCAACAATTTCACTTGACTATATGTCTGCAGTCTTAAAGCAGTTTAATAAATTAAGCCACACAGTATTACTGTGTGATAAGCAGATATTATCTACATTTTATAGACAGGGAAATGAGAGGTCATTAGCCTTATCTGATAACTCAGGAAATCTGGTGTACAGGGAAGAATAGAACCCAAATCCCGCTATTAATCCTTGTGCCTTAACAATAAAAATCCTGCTCTTAGGCCACTGGTTTATTGAAATATAGTCCATTGATTCTTTTTTTTGTATTTATAATTCTCATGAGGTTCTTGAATTCATACTCCATGATAAGTGTTAATTGGTAAACTACCAGGTGATAGGTATGATATACAAACACTAACATAGATTGGTAGATAATAGAAGCACAAAATCTACTGACTGGTGTTGTCAGCCACCAAGAGGGATTTTAAAATCCTATTTTATAATGTATCACTCTTAACCACTAAACCAAATAAAATGCAATAACAAACTCAGACGCACTCTTTCTTACTGAATTTGATAACATTACCACTAGCATGCACAGTTCTTGTGGGAATTAATGCATGAAAATTCAGTTTTTGCATAACAATGTCAAAATCATAACTCTGAAAAGGCCCAGCTTCGTTATAAAACTCAAGTGGAAGATTGATACAGTATCTTTAAAGACTTCATAAATGCTTTGTGATTGTGCATTGTATAATATCTCTGACAAGATATAAGCAGAAAGTGTTCCATTAAGTACACAAGCACACAGCAGATCCCATAGCTCCATTTCTGGAGTCATGTTTGTTTTAGGTAAAGGTCACTAAGAAATGTTCCTTTGAAACTTCAGATATTAGAGGAATATAAAGAAACATTAGGATGAAGGACCTTTGTATAGATCATTTTGTCAAAAACCCATAAATATCAGCATATGAAGAGGGACTTGACCATATACTATATAAGGCTAATGCCCACTTTAAAACAGTCAGTATTTTTCACATCAGTTGCATTTTCATTGAAAAAAGTAAGATCCATTGCATCTGTGTTTAAAGCACTTAATCCATTATTGTGTTTTGTATATTTTTTACAGTGCTGTCCACTTTTTATATTCATCTCCAAACATTTTGGTAATGCATGACATTAAATGGTTCTACTTATGTATTTTTTATTCTTGTCTCCTTACTACTAGCAGCCTTCTATTTGTGCTCCTGTTTATCAAGAAACACCATGTGAAAGTTAATAATAACATAATTTAGAGCAATAATTACATTTTTATTCAATAGCTGTGGGAAAACACTGAGTTGAATAATGAGATAAAAATGAGTGTCTCGGTCCTAACAGGACATTAATCAACATATTAACAGTGTAGGCAAACTGATTTGAGGCTGTTATGGCTTAATTTGTCTCAAAATCATTATTTTTAATGTATTGCATAATGCAGTTTAAACTATGTATTAAAGTGATTATATGTAAGCACTGAATAGATGTTACTCTGTATTCTGCCATGGATTATAACTTTTTTTTGTAGTACACAGTATGAAATCGATATTCCTGAAACTCTGGCATTTCAGAGTTCAGCTGAGCTAAAACAAAATTAATTCTGCAACATATTTTACGAAAGCTTGCTATAACTACACTGGAGTTTAGTTGTTGCAACTGGAGGGTAGGAATTTGGTTTTGGTTTTGCAGAATTCCAGAATGCTACCTGACTTGCCCTTTATATGGCAGCAACTGGCCTTGTGATTCATTTTAAATTCATTCAGGTCTTCACAAAATTCTTCAGCAAAATTAAACAATGACATCTTCCATTCTAATCATTAGTATCATGTTGGTCAGTGGCAATCTCTGACAACACATAGACATTAGACTTTCTTTGGTGCAGTGAGGAAATCCTGGGGCTTTTGGTTTATAATATTATGGATACATCTACACTGCACGGCTATTTCAAAATAAGATATTCCAGAATAGTTATTCTGAAATAGCTTATTTTGAAATAGTACATCTATCCTGCAGGGAAGTCTCAAAATTAGCCCGAGGCAGGCTTCCCTAATATAGACGTGCTATCTTGATTTAGAGCCCCAGGAGGCACTGGGGAAGAATAAATTCACATGGCCTTGGTGAGGGGCTATTTTGAAATAGCAGCAGTGGAGCATCTACACATGCCTTATTTCAAAATAGCTACTTCAGAACAAGTGTTATTCCTAGTAGAATGAGGTTTACAGATTTTGGAATAAACCATCTGTTATTTTGAAATTATTTTAAAATAATGGAATGGTTGTGTAGACACTCGCATTCTTATTTTGAAATAACATTAATTATCTCAAAATAACGGTGCAGTGTAGATGCATCTTGTCACTGAGAAATCTGCCAAGTAGTAACAGCACATTTCCTGTCCTTGCTGCCATTGATTTTTCTACTGAATTTATTTGGAAAAAGCTACAGGTTTCTAGTTGCTGACTTTACAAAGCTGTGTAAATTTGCCAGAAACTGCAGCATGGATGATGGGAAGACTGTTTATTATGTTGTGTGCTATTTCTCCTTGTTTCTTTGAAAAAAATGCTATGGTAACTCAGTGGTGCTATTTTCAAAAATAGCCTAAAATAAAGCATTTCACTATATGCCTAATGAAAATACAGAATACACTAAATTTATCTCTGTAGTGTATGAGGCAATGGATTTACATCAAGAATGAATTTGGCCTTCTATATTTTGTTGCTGTTTGAAAATTAACATTCTCCCTTAAATTGGCTCTAGTGTGAAAAGTAAGTATGCAAAACTACACTTTCTAACATACCAGAGCTGTGCTTTTCCTGTATTCAAGCGTTTTCTGCTTATTTTGGTGACAAATGTACTGTTTGTTGTTGTGACTGCAGAGAGAGCAAACCTGTGAGGGGGGGGTCAGAGGAGTTTGCTTCTATTCCTCATTCAACTTCAATGGAATCATTTATGAGAGCTGTTCAGAAAAATCCCCTTTTGCAAATTATGGGTTTTGAGCTTTAGAAATTTAGCTTTGTTGTAAATCAGAACAAAATCCAAAAATTTCAAAGCTCTACAGAAAAGTAAATTCCATGAGGAAAAAAGGACAATTCATTTTGGATTGTTCAAAGCATTTGGGTTCTCTTTGACTTTTTATTTTATATTAGAAAAATAATCAAAACAAGAATGCATTTCAAAAAAAAATCATTGTTTCATTTTAAAAGTGCTGAAACAGGGCATTTTGATGGTGTCAACTTTCTTTCCCCAAGTTTTTGCTGACTTTTTTTTTTTTTTTTTTTTTTTTACAAAACTGAAAAAATTTCTCCAAGTGTTCCAATGTCAACAGTCTGTATTTTGGACAAAAGATGGTTCTGCTGATGTTTTCTCGACCAGCTCCATTGTTAACAAAGCTCGACTCTGAAAAGACTTCATATATGCTTAAATGAAGTATGTATGTAAATTATCACATCCTAAATTCAAGATAAAGGGCAGACAGTTTCACAATTTTTGACCCCACAGAAGGGTTACACAGCTATCACTGAAGGAATAATTTGTGATGCTAAACCTTTATTACTGCAGATGATGCAACAGAAGGAAAGTCCCATCCTTATTTTCAAATTTCAGTTTTAGTTGTCAGTTTCAGGACTAAAAAAATATTACATAAATATTACATTCCTGAGAGACAAGAAACATGCAGGGATTTAGATATTTAACTAACACTGTCAGTATTTAGTGTGTCTGATTATCACAACCCCCCCATTTAGCTGCCCCCAAATTTGTAACCCCTGTTTTTGCAGTAAAAATTCCCTGCTATGTCCCAATGTTTTTGTTTCTGAACATGCACACTGCTGCTTCACTCTAGGCGCCTCAGTGCAGGGCCAGATTTAGGGGCAGCTGGGCAGTTAGGCTATGTCCAGACTCAGGGGTTTTTTCGGGAAAAGTAGCCTTTTTTCGAAAAAACTTCACCTGCATCTAGACTGCAGCCACGTTCTTTCGAAATTAAATCGAAAGAACACGTCTTTTCATTCGATGGCTGTAAACCTAATTTCACGAGGAAGAACACCTTTTTTCGAAAGTGCTCTTTCGAAAAAAGGCATTCTTGAATGCAAACAGCGGTTTTTCGAAAGAGAGCATCCAGACTGCCTGGGTGCTCTCTTTCAAAAAAGCGGCTTGCTTTTTCGAAAGTTCCGCTTGCAGTCTAGACGCTCTTTTTCGAAAGAAGCTTTTTCGAAAGTATCTTTCGAAAAAGCCTCTTTCGAAAGAGGCTTGCAGTCTAGACATAGCCTTAGGGAAGCCCATTGCAGCAAAACCAGCCACTATGTTATCCACGGTTCCCAGAGTCACAGCCCTCTGCAGCAGAATGTTATTGATTGCCTTGGCTACATGTATGAAAGCAGCCCCCACTGTAGATTTCCCATTTCAATATGATTTCTGATTGACTATCAGCTGTCTGGAAAGGAAAACTTCCATAGAGAATTAGCCACGTATAACTGCCACCACATGGTTTTGAATCTGGGACCTCTGAAGCTTAGGATAGTAGCTTCTAACTCTTTGAGCTAAAAGCCAGCTGATGCTCAACCTATGCTCTAGAGGTCTCTTGCTCTTAGCTGTTCCTGTGGTCTAGCTGCCACTGCATGGGACAGTGAGCCATACTATGTGTGTGGGTTACGCACACACTTCTCCACAGTCAGAGCAGGTCTCATGCAGGTATCCTGGCACCTCAGGGCAGGGGTGAGCCACTCACAGAGTTCCAGGAACATAGCCTTGCTCAATCAGAAGTTCTGTACCTATTGTTGATCGTCTCGTCTCTGCAGGACAGCGTGTAGTACCACCAGTCTGAACTCGTCTCCCAATGCCTGAATCGGCGTTGCACTGTGTTCATAGGATTGACTGACAGGTGTGCTAGGATGAGCCCCAGGACTTGCCTAAGCAGTGCTTCCATGCCACACCGAGCTTCATCTGCCTCCTCTTCCTGGTAGAGCAACATGCATATGCTCTCAAAGTACAGCACTATGAGGCACACCATGACACACTTGAGCATGAAGATGCTTTCCTGCACACTGGGCTCCCTGCTTGCGGTACTCTGGCATCCACACAGGCAACCAGGGTGCAAAAAGGTGCAAACACAGCATGTCCCCTTTTTCTTACACGAGGGGGGAAGGAATAGAAGAGTGCATTCTGGGACATGAGTGAGCCCCTCTCACCACCCACTGAAGTTTTGGACCCAGCAGGCATCAGAAGCATAGCCCAGACTGTAAAGATACCCAGGATGCCTCGCTTTCTGAGTTGACAGCAGTCTCGCTAATGGGGACATGCTACTTTGGACAACATTCAATTCTTTCCCATAGGGAGCACATGGACCTTTGACTTCCCAAAATTGAGTGCCCAGAAATCAACCATGGTAGATTTGACCTTATCTCATAGTGTAGATAGGCCCAGAGAGCTGGTTAGTTTGCCATCGCTTCCAATACTACAAATTGGTTAACTCAGTCTGTATTGCTGCAGTCCTGATACGAACTAAGCAGTCATGAAAGGATTGCTACTTTGGGTATTGACATCCTGGGCACTATATCTTACATTTTTGTACAGCACAGCTGCTCTCCAAAGTGTAGCTATCGTCTGCCATGGAGCCATGGCTTGTGAGGAAACCATTTAAAAAAAAAACAAATTTCCTACTTTAATCCTTTAGAATAGATTTTTAAATTTCCCGTAACATTCCCATTTCCAAAGCCTTTAAATTAGCATATTTTATTTCTCATAATAATATCTCCCTGGGTACAAAGTGTCTCTTTTCTCTTGGCTTTCTTGTTTTGTTTTTTGGCTGCTGGACTGGGTGAATGATGTGGTGGTACAATATCTGAATTGGTAGGCACTTAGCAGTAAGGTACTTAGCAATGCTAATGTCAGATGCCAGACAAACTGGATGTCAAACAAAGACTAGCTCGATTTAAGTATTCTGTGTGGTGCATAGAGTTGGCCGTATTTATGCATTTCACAAGACAATAGTATGATAGATGCTCAAAAGCTAGTGGGGGCCACTTTCAACATAATGAAGAGCAAAGACAGGTCACTACTGATATTTTTATGGAATTTTCAAAAAAGGGAATAAATGCTCCACTAAATACATTAACTGAGAATTTTTTTTCTTTTATCAGGTGTATTTTATCCTATTAAAAGAGATGCTTATTTAAATTAGATGAAAAAAGAGAATTGTCAAACAAATCTAATGCTTTTCTCCATTAAGGCTCTATTCATTATATGTTATTAGTAGATATTTGTGAACATCAGATTTGGTAATTTATCACCTGGAGGTATAAAAGCTACATAAACACTAGATGAAATGGGCCAAGGTTTAATAACATTTGTCATAACCCTACTTGAATACTTAATGCATTCTTTAAGGTTTATGTACAGGCAGTCCCCGGGTTACGTACAAGATAGGGACTGTAGGTTTGTTCTTAAGTTGAATTTGTATGTAAGTCGGAACTGGTACATATTGTAGGGGAAACTCTAGCCAAACATTTCTCCAGAGCTCAGTTTTATTCTCCCACACCTCACTTCCCTCAGTCCTTTATTCTCAAGCTGAGGTGTCTGCTGAGAAAAGCCGCTCCGCGTCTCCCTGGTCTGCTGAGGGCGCAGGCACTAGCTTCGTGTCTCCCTTGTCTGCTGGGGGGAAGCAGCTAGTGCGGGGTTGCCTCACCCCGTTTGTAAGTAGGGATCCGATGTAAGTCGGATCCATGTAACCCGGGGACTGCCTGTATCTAATATGGTTTTTCCTAAAGATTTGAACTGCATTGCGGCGGGAGGGGGGCAATCTTGTCAGTGCAATGAACAGTATTTTCTAATTCAGCTAGCAGCACAACACTGCTGGCCATTAGACTGTCAATAAAAGGTTTAACACTTTCTTAAGGCCCCTTTTGTGAAAGAGGTCTTGGGGTGTTCCCAACATACTGCTTCAGTGCAAACTCTGAAAATCTGCTTAAAGAGTCACTCATGGCTGTTCCACATAAATTCAAAGATCCCTAATGAGACCATACTGTGCTAGGTATGCTTTTTTCCCAAGTATTCATGGAATGGCCCATGGTACAAATGTGATCATTTGTGAATTCTTATTTTTTTTCAGGTTTTAGATGTCTCAGTGTGCATGGTGTTTAAAAGCAGGAAGAAGTGAGTGGGTGAATGTGTGTAACTGATTACTCCTCACACCCACCTGTTGCTAAATGTTGCTAAAGAGGAAGATCACAGCAAAATACAAAAGAAGATTGGAACAAACCATAAGCAAAAAAAAAAAAAAAAAAAAAAAGTTGAAATCTATAGGTAGTGTGTGCTCAAAATGCAAAGTCACTGGACACTTTAGTCTGAGTTCTAAATTCAATTGTACCATCTTAAATCCAAATTAACTCCATTAATTTCAGTGGATCTACTGCATATTTATACTGGTGCAATTGAAGTCAACATCTGGCCTTTGGAATTGTCATCCTAAATGTATTTGTTGTTTTCCTCCACAATTGTCTACTTCTGTGATTTCCTGATAGATGCAAATGTATCTTCACTTTCCTGACATTTAGCAAATATGGAGAACATCTAATATGCAAAGTACTACAGCAGTTTAAAGAACTAAGTATAAATCTATACTTTAAAAATTATCAGAACACACAGGCTGTGCTCTGGGGTTGTTTTTAGATCAGGGGGGGTTGGTCAGAACTTTACAATGGAACTTGCAACATTCAATTTTTCTGTAACTATTTTGATTCTTTTTTAAAATGACAGTTTATTCCAATGAAGGCTTAAATGCTATGTAGCAAGACATACCTTCAGATGAAAATTTTCAGAAGAAGAAAATAATTAGCTATCATTTATCCTTGAAAACGTCAAGGCTACTGCAAATGGACAGCGGAGATCGGGAATGTTCCATCTTTTCTGTAGCATATTTTAGTTCTCTCAGTTTGTAAGGCAGACAGCTTTCAGCAAAGGTTAGCTTTCAAGCGTAGCTTAACTAATTACAAATTTGTGGCAGCCCCAACTTTTCCAGTTCTTAAATCCATGGGTTTCCTTATCCAAATATGCACAGACAAAACTTTTTCCTGAGGTTACACAGCCAGCAAAAGCCTGCTAGCTCTGTATCTTCCTTTTCCCTGCTCATCACTGATTCCATCTGGGAACACCTAATAAGTGTCAACTGAGGTGATCAAGTTTGAATAGACATGAAGTGGCAGAAAGGACAGTCTGCCTGCAATATACATGATATAACTAAAGGATGGCTACATAAATAGTGATTAAGTTGTTACTGTGCTAGTCTAACAGTGGGTATGATCTTATTCAGACTGAAGACGATATACACTTTCCACTATATATAACTGAGTAGGGATGATAAATATTTCCCCATGGGGGGGAAAAGGAGTGACTGTGAATCTGGCATCTTTGATCCCATCAGGCAGTGTGATTCTGAGGGACAAGGGTAGTTGTCAGTGAACTCAACTGCTTTGAAAAAAAAGCATAGTCCTGTAGCACCTAAGGGCATGTCTACACTAGAAAATAATTTTTAAATAACTAATTTAGAAATAATAATTCCTGAAATAACTATTTTGAAATAATCTTATTCTCCAAATGCAGCGTGTCTATACTTGCACCCTCTTTCTAGAGAGGGATGCAAATGAAACTGGGATTTCAATATCCCATGCTTCATTTGCATAATTGTGTTATGGCGATATTTCGAAATAGCGCTATTTTGAAATAACAGGCACTGTTAAGATGCGGTTATTTTGAAAGAAAACCCTTCTCTCAAAATAACTGGTAAACTTCATTGTATGAGGAATAAGGGTTATTTGCAATTGTTAATGTCTTCATTTGCATCCCTCTCTTGAAAGAGGGTGCAAGTATAGCCATACCCTCAAGGAAAGCAGGAATTTAGATTTTGAAAGAACCAGCCAATTATTCAAAATAACGGGCTTGGTAGTGTGGATGCTCCACTTATTATTTTGAAATAAGGGGAGTTCTATCAAAATAAGGGTATGTCTACACTACAACGTTAATTCGAACTAACTTAGTTCGAATTAGTTCATTCGAACTAAGCTAATTCGAACTAACGGATCCAGACTAAAAAACTAGTTCAAATTAGCGTTTTGCTAATTCGAACTAGCATGTCCACATTAAGTGGACCCTGAACCAGGCTTAAGGATGGCCGGAAGCAGTGCCGGCAGGACATCAGAGGAGGACTTAGAGCGTGGAGATGCTGTCTCAGGCTAGCCAAGGGCTGTGCTTAAAGGGTCCCGACCCCCAACCCGGACAGACAGTTCTCAGGGGTGCCCCACTTGCAAAGCAGTCCTGGCTTGGAGTGCCCGAAGTACCCACACTGGGCACATCACAGCACTCAGCCATCAGCCCGGCTGCACTTGCCGCAGGCTGCCATCTGGGGAGAGGGGGCAATCGGGGGGCTGCAGGAGAGCTTCCACACCCAGAAGCCCACAGAGCCAGCCCAGTCCTCCCCATCGGGGGCTCGTGCCCCATTCCTCCCTCACCTCCTTCCACTTACCCTTCCCTGGCCCCCCTTCCTGATGTACAAAATAAAGATAACGTGTCTTCCAAAATGGAATCTGTCTTTATTGAACAAAACTGGGGGAGACTGGGAAAAGGAGGTGGGAGAGGGGAAGACAGAGGCTGGGAGAGGGGAGGGCAACTAAAATAATCAGCGGTTGGGAACAGGTACCATATGAAGAGAGGCTAAAGAGACTGGGACTTTTCAGCTTAGAAAAGAGGAGACGGAGGGGGGAAAGGATAGAGGTCTCTAAAAGCAGGAGTTGGGTGTAGAGGGTGCATACAGAAAAGTTCTTCATTAGTTCCCATAATAGAAGGACTAGAGGACACCAAAGGAAAGGAATGGGTAGCAGGCTTCAAACTAATAACAGAAAGTTGTTCTTCACAAAGCAAAGAGTCAATCTGTGGAACTCCTTGCTGCAGGAGGCTGTGAAGGCTAGAACTAGAACAGAGTTTAAAGAGAAGTGAGATAAAGTGATGGAGGTTGGGTCCATGGAGTGCTATTAGCCAGGGGGTAGGAGTGGTGACCCTGGCCAAGATTTGTGGAAGGCTGGAGAGGGATGGCACGAGACAAATGGCTTGGTCACTGTCTTCGGTCCATCCCCTCCAGGGTCCCTAGGGTTGGTGACTGTCGGCAGACAGGCTACTGGGATAGATGGACCTTTGGTCTGACCCAGGACGGCCATTGTAAGCTCAGTGGACCCCCTTGATTCTCTTGCACACCTGCTCCTGGGTGGCCAGGCTGGCAGCTCTCCTACCCTAGCCGGCCACTTTCCTGTGCCTAGTGCAGAGATCGTGGACGAGGTCCACGATGTCTGCACAAGCCCAGGCGGGTGCCCACCTCTTGCGGTCCCGGGCAAGTTCCCAGGAGCCGCCAGCCTGGTCCCGGGAAGAGGGGGAGGGCTGGGGGGCATCGGGTGGGTGGCTTGATCCATGCCAGGTGCAGGTGCTGGAAGGCTGGGTGCTGGAAGGCTTGCACCTGGCACGGGCACCGTAGCCAGCCCGTGCCCCTTTAAGGGGTCCGGGGCTGGGAGGGGGGCAGACGAGTTTCCCTGGTGTTGGCCAGAGTGGTGACCAGGGAAACCTGGGGAGGGCTAGCCTCCCACTAGTTCGAATTAAGGGGCTACACACCCCTTAATTCGAACTAGCTAGTTCGAACTAGGCTTAATCCTCGTAAAATGAGGTTTTCCTAGTTCGAACTAAGCGCTCCGCTAGTTCGAATTAAGTTCGAACTAGCGGAGCGCTAGTGTAGCACCTATGAAAGTTAATTCGAACTAACATCCGTTAGTTCGAATTAACTTTGTAGTGTAGACATACCCTAACTCCGTAGTGTAAACCAAGGCTTAGAGACTAAGTATGTCTACACAGCACAGTTATTTCGAAATAACTTTCCTAGTAGCTACACAAGCCAACCTCTATTTCAAAATTATTTTGAAATAGCAGAAGGCTTATTTTGAAATTGGTAAACCTCATTCTACGAGGAATAGTGCCTATTTCGAAATAGCTATTTCAAAATAGGTGCTGTGTAGACAGGGAATAGGGGCTATTTTGAAATAGGGGAACTCCAGCCCTTCCCAGTGTGTCCTGGTGGCCACTCTGGGCACAAACGGGAAAACTTCTCTCCTTCCTCCCCCTCCCGGAGCCCTTAAAGGGCTAGAGTCTGGCCATAGTCTTTTGTGGCAAGGACCAGGCCTGCCAGCCCAGAGCCACTCTGCTGCTGCCCCTGACCCAGGCCGCAGCATGAGTCAGCAAGCCAAGGGCAGCCAGCCCTCCACCTCTCCCAGGGCCCAGTCCCCCAGCTCCCAGGAACCTGCCAGGGGCCAGAGAAGGTAGGCACCTTCCTGGTCCAGTGTGGAGATCATGGACCTGATTGAGGTTTGGGGGATGCCGCCAACATCCATGATCTCCATGGAGGAATGCAGCCTCTACAGCCAGATGGCTGCCAGCCTGGCCACCAAAGGCCACATCCGAACCCAGGAGCAGGTTCGGATGAAAATAGAGGAGCTGTGGCATGCGTATGCCAGGGCCACAGGGGGCAGCTCCCAACCAGGAGCAGACCCAGAGAGCTGCCCCTATTTGAACACCCAAGTGGTTTTCAGTGTAATTCAATAAGGCTAGATCTACACTATAGTTTTTTCTGTTAGTTCTTCCAGAAGAGGCTTTTCTGCCATTTGGCCCCATCTAGACAGGGCCAAATGGCAGAAAAGTCTCCTCTTTCAGTGGAGCCTTTATCTCTCGTAAAACGAGGTATACAGAATTCCCCAAAAAAGCATGTTTTCTCTTCCGCAAAAAAAAAGTGGAAGAGCAAATGCTTTCCTTGGACATGGCGGAGTCCTACAAACTCTGCAGTGTAGACATACCCTAACACTAACTTATGAACCAAACTAAGCAAACGAGAATGGTTTTTGAAACTCTTGTGTTCTCTATGGAAGAAAATCATAAGCCTTTTTCTTAACATGAAGGCTAAGCATGTGCCTCAAACTAGCAGGTAACTCTGGTCGTGCTCTCAGTTTTGCTAATCTAGAGATGAGAATAGACTTTATCTGGAAATTTTCTTCATATGGCAAATTAATAAATATCACATTGGGATTGGAACTATTGTGCCTGGTTCTCCTATTTTTAACCCACTTTGATAACTATACAAGGGCTCCAGACCACAAGTAAAACCAAACCAGCTGAAAAGTCTCAGAAGGATAGCCGTGTTAGACTAACTTAAAAAAACAACTTTGCATCACTTTAGAGCCTAACAAAAAATATATATGTAGTATCATAAGCTTTCATGGGTTTGCCCACAAAAGTTCATGATACTATATACTTTTGTTAGGGTATGTCTACACTACAGCGTTATTTCGAAATATCTAATTACAAAATAGTTATTTCAAAATAATGTGTCTAGACACAAAATGCATTTCAAAATAGCATTTTGCTATTTTGAAATAGCACATCCACAGTGATTGGACACTGAATCGCATTTAAGGATGGCCAGAACCGATTCTGGCAGGGCATCAGGTCAGGAGTTACTTTGTGTGGCTGCTGCCTGAGGCCATCTGAGGCCTATGATTAAAGGGACCCCCCTGGACAGCCAGTTCTCTGGTTTTGCTGCTTGCTTGCCTACCTCGCTGAGGGACAGCAAAGCATTTTTTCCACTGCGTGCTATGGTTGCAAGGACACCACAGCACTCTGCAGTATGGAGCCAGAGCTGCCTCTGGGCACTCTGGTGCTTCTCTTGGACATGTTGCTGTGAGCCTGGCAGCACTTTCTGCAGGCTGCCTCTCAGGATCTGCAACAACCCAACCCCCAGGCCTTCTTCCAGACCCTACTGGGGTAGGTGGAGGAGAAGCTGCAGCTCTGGACACCAGTGTGCCCTGCCACATCTGGCATCTGGACACCAGCACCAACTGGTGAAACCATATCATCCTGGACTGCTGGGGAGACCAACAATGGACACAGAACTTCAGAATGAAGAAGGACACCTTCCTGGAGCTCTTGAGTGGCTCATCCCTGCTCTGTGGTGATGGGACACACACATGAGGTCCGCCATTCCCCTCCAGAGTGTGTGGCTATCGCCCTATGGAAACTCTCCACACCAATAGCTACCGATCCGTGGCGAACCAGTTCAGCGTGGGGAGATCCATTGTTGGAGAAGTGCTCATGCAGGTACGGCAATCTCTGGCCACTGTGCCAGGAGGTTGGGGGGGGGGGTGCAAAGACGGAAGTGGCTGCCTTAGGGGAAAGGGGGGGAAGTGGCGAAAGTCCCCTCCCCAGGAGGGTTGGTTCTGTCCCGCCTGCACTAGGGACTGCTGCAGTGGCCAGGATTGCAGGGGGGGTTGCTCCTAGGGAGTGGGGGTGTGGGGCAGTGGCAGGGAGGGAGCACTTTCAGCCACCCTGGCACCCCAGTGACTCTCGGTTTTGTGTGTCCCTCTGCAGGTGGTCAAGGCCATCAACAGAGTCCTGCGCCACAGAGTCATCCACCTTGCTGATGTGGATGTGGTCATCAAGGGGTTTGGCACCCTGGGCTTCCCCAACTGCGGGGGGGGCTATCGATGGGGAACACATCCCTATCTGTGCCTCGAACCACCAGGCCTCCCTGTACATCAACCGGAAGGGATACTTTTCTGTCATCCTGCAGGCTGTGTCTGACCACCGGGGCCACTTTGTGGACATCAGTGTAGGCTGGTCCAGCAGAGCACACGACATGTGGGTCTACCACAACTCCACTGTGTGCCAGCATTATTCTGACACAGCTTTGCGACAGCAGAACAGATATAACCAGGCCAATGGCCTTCACTGTAATTGTAATACAAAAACACTTTGATGTTCTATTACCCTGAATTTGCTGCAGGTGAAATGAGATTAAATAAATAAAATCTGATCCCAAAGTTCACAATGTGAATATTTGAACATTATGTTAGTTAATACCTGTTTCTCTAAGGGTATGTCTACACTACCCCGCTAGTTCAAACTAGCAGGGGTAATGTAGTCATCCGCACTTGCAAATGAAGCCCGGGATTTGAATTTCCCGGGCTTCATTTGCATGAAGCCGGCAGGCGCCATTTTTAAATGCCGGCTAGTTCAGACTCCGTGCCGTGCGGCTACACGTGGCACGGACTAGCTAGTTTGGATTAGGCTTCCTAATCCGAACTAGCTGTACACCTCGTTCTACCTAATCCGAACTAGCCAGCATTTAAAAATGGTGCCTGCCGACTTCATGCAAATGAAGCCTAGGAAATTCAAATCCTGGGCTTCATTTGTAAGTGTGGATGACTACATTACCCCCGCTAGTTCGAACTAGCGGGGTAGTGTAGACATACCCTAACAGATTTTGTACAGAAGAAATACGGGTCACCTGCAACTCAGCCTAGTAAAAAAAAAAAATCAACAGAAGCTCAGTGAGATTATTTCAGACTCCAGTCTTTAAATAAAAAGTGAGACTACTCCTAAATGACCACAAACAAATAAATAATTTAGTGTCTCTGGAATGCCAGGGATGAGGAGGTTGAAGTGCAAGATGGGGCAAGATTTTGAGGGTGGGAGGGGGCTTTGGGAGAGTTTGGGTTTGGGAAAGGACTCTGGGCTGTGGCAGGGGATTAGGGTATACAAAGAGATAAGGACTCCACTTGGGAGTGTGAGCTCTGGTGTGGTGAAGGGTTTTGGAGTGCAGGAGGGGGACTCTGGGCTGGGACAGGAGGTTGGGTGCTGGTGTGGGGGGGGGTCTCTGGGAAACAGTTTGGGTGTGGGAGGTGACTCAGCTGGGACAGTTGGTTGGGAGTGGGAGCGGTTATGGGGTGGAGGGACACATAGCACTCACCACAGTTCCCAGGAAGTGGCTACCAAGTCACTGTGATCAGTAAACACATGGACAGCCAGGGAGGTCCCACATGCTGATCTTGCACCCTCAGGTGCTACCCCTCAGTTCCCATTGGTTACAGTTCCCAGCCAATGGGAATTGTGAAACTGGCACTCAAGGTAGGGCCAGCACACAGAGCTTCCCTTGCCATAAGGGCTGCAGGGAATCTAGCGGCCACTTCTGGAGCCGCACAGAAGCAAGGCAGGTAGGGAGCTTACCTTAGCTGCAGGAAGGGGAGGAGTTTAGGGATGGAGGAGTAGGAGTTAGTCAGTGGGACCTGAGGATTCATTAGAGTTTTCCTCATGGACACTCCAGGGGCCCACAGACCCCAACTTGAGAAACACCGTCTTTCTGCATTAAATGCATAAATAATTGCGTCTAGTCAATGATGCAGATGTAAGGACACCATCCTTCAAGGTGCTGACTGGCTGCACTCAATTCCCTTGGAGGGCAGTGGGAATATCATGCGTTCAGCATCTCAGAATATCAAGTTATATATTTCCACATGACCATTGCAGCCTAAGCACAAAATACCTGCATTACTGATATGATTATGTACACAGGACTTCAGTAGTAGTTAATGTGGTTTATGTAGTTAATAGCTCCTAAAACCGAATATTTTCTTTATAATGGTGAAAGTATAGAATCTGTGCCCCATGCCCAGTACATGGTGTTCCAATATGCAATTTGTGATTATGAATAAATCTATTCTGTTTATTTCTCCTCTCTCACAAAGTGAGCCAGATACAGATTCTTTATTCACCATCCTTGACTTACTGATAGAGATGCATCTTCATACATTAGTCCATCTGACCATATGACAGGCATTAGATAAGATAATTCACAAAATACTATGTTCAGAATAAAACAAAGCTTAAAAAAAAACTAGTAGTAGTTTTCTTTCAGAATTTAAAAGAAGAGGGGGGAATCAAGAGTAATTATGATGTGTGACAAAATGAAGTGATGACAGAAACATGTACATTTAATATATTATCAAGCCTCATCTGAATGTCTTTACAACATATACACGTTGAAGGATTAAGTGTTGGAAGAGGTTTCAGAGCTGGGAAGGTGCTATGGGTTGGTGTGACACTCTGATTAAGACACTGACAGAGTGCACAAAAAACCTATTTGTTGGCATGACATGTCAGATGAATGAGGAATCAGTCTTTGTCTGTGTGAGTTCAGTTTTCTTTCAAAAAAGCCTATGGATCAGCTGCAGGGACACAAGGAGGTAAGCAGTACATTGATTTAATATAAACAACATGCAAAGTACATAATAATGAAAATCAAAATCCTTTCATAGTATCAGTAAGTACAATGAACAATGTGAATTGACACAGGCAGCATTTCTTTCAAGTTATACATCCAAGAGTAGTGCACATTATATGGCTAATTCTCTTTCCACCCATGACCAAATTGTGTGCTGAACTTTACTTTTGTTTGATACCAAAAAAAATAAATGATGGAAAATTGGAGCCAACAATATGTTCTGATTATTCCTGTGGTACAGAATATTCTCTCAATGTGACAAACCATATTTATCTCACTAGGGAGAAGAAGGGAGGGATTCCTTACAATTCAGAGGCGTATACAGTACTGTTAGGTTAAATAGCCATGTTATCATCTAACATTGACAATGATATATTTTTATTTTACTATTTCATAAATATTAAGATTTTTATTTGCAAAATCTTGGCTGTACACATTTTGCTGTTGGAAAACAAAAGTTATTTAGGGAATTACAAAAGGATATTTTATCCATCAAGACCTTTCTTGTGTTTGTATTTTACTTCCCTGGGATCTAATTGTACCATGGTCTGAGGAACTTCTCTGGTAGGCTGCATTGCATATTAAGGTATGAAACAGTCATGCATTGAGATTTTTATTGACATCCTTCGTGGTTTTACTTGTGTCTCATTTTCATGGTAGAAAATGATAGAGGAAGCCATGTAATCATATAAGAATTTTCCATTATTCATTTCCATTTTCCCTTACACAGAATAAGGAAGGAAAGAAAGAACTATCTTGTGTAAAAGGTATTGGACTATTATTTTATTGATTTAGATTTATACAGCTAATAAGTAAGTGCCTAGGTGCCTACAAAAAATGAGGAGTAACATTAATTCAAACCAGGGGGTCTGGTTCAAACTAACACATCCCGGTGCACACTTTCACTTTGGAAACAGCTGTTGATCAGAGTAACACGCAATGAGATCATGCTAATGAAGCGTGGGATATTTAAATCCTCGATTCACTGACTATTTCGAGTACCTATATTTGCATCCCTAGTTCAAACTAGAGTGCAAGTGTAGACTTATCCCCAGGGAGCAGGCTGTCCAAAGCTGTCCAGACACATGAAGGTCCAGCTTGAGTGTGTCTACTGCTCTCTGCTGCTGCAGCACCATAAGAGGATAGAGGAGAACTCCCATGCAGGCAGGTCCTGGACCACTTAGGGCTTCACTGTAAATTCAACTTGGAGGCCTATATGCAACCAGTGCCACTAATATAGGACACCCTGCTAAGCATGTAGGCTGCCAATTTCTCCAGCAGTTTCAGAGCAGACTTAAAATGCAGTCTCAGGGAAGCACTGTGCATTTTTCTAACCCTGAGGGGCGAAATACATTAATCATAGTAGTAAACAGAGAGTCACCATCTTCTAGTCAGACACAGCTGGAAAAACACGTATTGGCTGCCCTTAAAATCTGATCACCCAGGAAGAAATGGGTGAGTGCCAGTGGCAGGAATTGACACCTTCTCAGAGAGGCAGATGTAATCTTTGTCACACGTTTCTATAGCTTTTCCAAATCTTCCTATTTTATCTGGATTGGAGCTCTCCCAGTTTGCTCTCGGCAGTTCCCTAATCTCAACTAGACACTGGCAGAGGCACTCTGAATCAGAAGAGATACAAATGTAAAGCTGAGTGTAATGCTGTAATCCACGCTTTCTCATGAAGCCGTCCTCTGGCCTCATATGCAAATAGAACAAGAGTGAGAAAGAGGTAACCCTATAGAATATCATATGAGAGTGCCCTTGAGAAAGATAACCATTGCCAACATACCTCTTGAGAGCGGTCCATGGAAGGGAAAAAATCAACTTCTGAGCTACCTGGCCTACTCCTGCTTCAGTCCAGAGGTTTGCCAACAACTCCCTACAGTCAGCTGTGTCGATGCCACTTAACAATATCAGCACGGATCCTTGATCTTCATTCATCACTTGGAGAAGATCAATTAGCATAGACTTTGTACCACATTAGTGACAGTCAAGGAAATTCCAAGCTACTAGATACCTGGAAGTTATCACACCACGAGTGTTCAGGTTTTTACACTCATCATTTTTGTTTCCATCATTCTGTACCAGAGGTCTCAAAAGGTATGTCTACACAGCAAAGTTATTTCAGGATACCCGAGGTACCAGAGGTCTTCTGAATGCATCTGTTATGCTTAAACGAAGCACATGAGATGTTTTATGGGGGGAAAGAATAAAACTTTCAATCCTAACACATCCACTATTTCGAAACATAGCAGACACGCTATTTTGCCATCCCTGTAAACCTAATTGTGGCTACGCCTAGACTACATCCCTCTGTCGGCAGAGGGATGTAAATGAAGAACTTTGAAAGTGCAAATGAAGTTGGAATTTAAATATCCCGTGCTTCATTTGCATAATCACATAATGGTGCTCTTTCGAAAAAGTGCTATTTTGAAATTGAAACCTCAATCTAGACATGGTTCTTTTGAAAATGGGATGCTTTTTTGAAAGATCCTGTAAACCTCATTTTTGAGGTTTACAGGATCTTTTGAAAAAGCACCCCATTTTCAAAAGAACCACGTCTAGACTGAGGTTTCAATTTCTAAATAGCGCTTTTTCGAAAGAGCACCATTATGTAATTATGCAAATGAAGCACGGGATATTTAAATCCCAGCTTCATTTACATACCTCTGCTGACAGAGGGATGTAATCTAGACACACCCTGTATGAGGAATAAGAGGTGGCTCAAAATAACACTGTATTTTGAAATTTGACATTGTGCAGACAGCGCCAAATGACAAAATAAGCTATTTAAAAATAAACTCAAAATAAGCTATGCATGCAAAAATTTCGTATCTTATTTCAAGTTTCAGGTGCTGTGTAGATGCAAAGACTGTATAAATCTCACTTTAACAGACACCCTTAAATAAATATTAATATTCTGTTTATGAGGGATAACATTTGCCTTCATTTTGATAGATCTTCTCCTTAGTAACTAGCTGTGCATCTATGCTTTCAGTGCTGGTACATTTTCTCATTAATATTATTCTGCATTATTTGTCAGGGTCTGGGAACCTGTACAGCACACAGAGATCAAGACAACCCCTGCCCTGAAGTGTTAATCTCATACAGTTAAACAGGCCAGAAACTGAGCTGACTTATTTCAGAGACTTCAGGAGGTAGCCGAGTGTGGAAGAGGAAGAACGAAAAATGAGGAAGAACAGCTCTTGTGCTAGAAGGGGGTTTTGCGCAAAAAGGAGCCGTCTACATGGCTCATTTTTGCGCAAAAGCCTCTTGAGCAAAAATGGCTGCTCATTACTTATGCAAATGAAGCGTGGCAATATTCCACGCTGTGCTTCATTTGCATATGTTTTTCCACAAGAAGGCTACAGTATAGATGTAGCCTTAGTCTATACAGGATAAACTTAAAAAACAACAAATGGTGTGATAGCACTTTATAGACTAACAAAACATGTAGATGGTATCATGAGCTTTTGTGGGCACAGCCCACTTCTTCAGAGAGGTAGCCTTGTTAGCCTATTTCAGCAAAAACAACAAGGAGTCAGTCCAGTGGCACTTTAAAAACTAACAAATATATTAGCTGACTTAACAACTCAGTCATGCAGAGAGATATATTGATTTGTGAAAACTGTAGATTAATTAGAAGTCTGCTTAACTGAAACTGCTAGATAATGAGCAACATTTTCAAAAGTACCTTAACTATATGAAAATGGGACTTAGGATCCAGTTTCAAAGGTATATACTCACCATTGCAAGGCTGAAGGGCCAGGTTTTTAAAAGTGTTTAGCAGTATGTAACTGCAGATGAGGCATTAGAGGGATTTTCAAGTGCACCTGGGATTTAGACCTGAGAACTTAAGTCACTTTTGAAAATGGGACTACTTAAATCACTTGGGCCTTGCAATGCCGAATGGGGCAACATCTAAATGACCTTAAAAACCTGGGCGTTAAGCTCTCCGAAAAATTTTACTCTAAGTCCACAAATGAGGGAAATCTCCACTGAGTGTTAAAGGTCCATTTTCTGGCCTGCAGCTGGAAAGCAGTCAACCTTCTCAGGATGTCTCTGTGCAATTTTTGGGTGGGCTGGCTGCAGCCCATAATATTTATCTGATTGGCTTAAAAATGTGTGTTTTTCACCTGCTTAGTATTTTCCATACTCTGGTAGATACCATTTGGAGCTGTTCCAGGCAATAATGTGTTCTGACTCACAAAAACTGTTGAGTTGTTTCTAAGATAATTGCTAACCACATGTCCAACATGGAACATGAGAGCAAAGGAGCATGATTGGTTGGCTGGCTGGCTGCCTAGGGTTAGAGACACTCCTACCATCTATCATAATATAAACAGCAGACTTAGTGCTTGAGCACTACAGAGCTGTATCCACCTTGTGATTCCTTCACCATTGGAGATAAAGTTGAGGTGAAGGACAACAAGGGTGTCTTTGTTCAGAACAGCAAGTGCATCCCTGGTTAGCATAACTGTGTGCACCTATAGTGTCTCTAAGAGGCAAATAAGGCAGGAGGGGGAGCTTCAGTTATGACATATTGATGGCCCTCATTTGCTCGTCTTTGTTAAGCCGTATCTGAGCAATATGTACATACTTGTAATTCAGCATGCAAACAAATGATTATTGTACATATTCTACAAGTGGATTTATTGCCTATATTTGTTACCTTCCTCATGGTTGTCATATTTTTAATGACTGCGCAATCTGTCTTTACCATCTCCAAAGTTTCTGCTAGTTGTGTCCAATTTCAGGGAAGCATCAGTGCATCTGTATCCCCTACATCTTGTTCAGAGCTGTGTGTTACCTCTGAAGTTAGTTTAACCACCCAACAGATAGTCCTTGTCCCAGGGGTGGGCAATAATTTTTGAAGGAAAGCCACTTCACAAATTTCCAAAGTGGTTGTGATCCTCAAGCAGAAGGGGCAGGACCAGGAGGCTTCCCATGCTCCCCTGCCCACAGACCCTGATTGGCCTGAGGGCATGGGAGAGTGAAGTCTGCGCTCCCAACCCTCCAGCACCTAGAGAGAACTGCTAGCTGTTTTGATCAGCTGGAGGTTCTCCCTGGTGTCGTGCTCCCGACTTTGTGCACTCCCCCGTCCTCAGGCCTTGATTGGCCTGGGGGTGGGAGTGCGGCAGGGCGGCAATGGGCCAGATCAACCAGCTTGGCAAGTCAGATCTGGCCCACAGAAGCTGTCTTGTCCGTCCCTACCTTATCCTCATGCCAACTACCATTCGCTTTAGAATAATCTTGCATTATTAGTTGAGGTGGATTCATCCCTGTGCAGAGAATCTGAGGATGAGCCAATACCAAAATCATGCCATAGCCACAACCTTCTAGTCCTTGCGTGACCTGTTTTGGAGTAGTTTTATTGGTATAATATTGCTGCTTGCCTAACATCCCACACACAACTGTCAGAGCTTGTCTATACTATGGAGAAGATTGACGCTGCTGCAGTCGATGTTCCAGGGTTCAAATTAGCGGGTCCAGTGAAGACATGCTAATTGGAACTGAGAGAGCTCTCCTGTCAGCGCTGGTAGTACTACTCCTCACGAGGAGTCAGGGAAGTGGATGGGAGTGACTGCTCCCCTTGACCTCCTGCTGTGTGGACAGTGCCAAAACCCGATTTAAGATACTTCAACTCCAGCTACGTAATTAACATAGCTGGAGCGGCGTATCAAGTCGACTTTCCCCTTTAGTGTTTACCAGGCCTTAGTGTTTACAGAAACAGGGAATAATGCAGTTATTCATAGATCCATGTGCTTTGACCTGAAAGCCACCTGATTAACTTAGGGGCTGCTCCCTTCCCTCCAATGGACTTGCACCCACCACTTTTTCCTACCATTCCACTGGCTGCTTTGTACTATAGCAAGAATGGTGGGGTTTTGCTTCTGTAATGGACAAATCTTTCCCAAAGCTGCTACTATTTCCCCAGCAGATGGCTGTAGATGCTGCCCCTTAACTCATAAGAGGTGTCTATATAAGAGGGAAGTTATATCCATGAGTTCATGGTGACCATAAATAGGGCATTCCAACATCATGCAGTACATACGGGACTCACCTATCCACCCTGCACTAGGGACTTAACCAATTGTCTTTACTCACTCCTGTTCCACAGATGTTCAACATCTGTACCTGCCTCTTGGATGTGAGATAGGGTTGTTCATCCATCCTTCTGCTTATGCACAGATAATTTTTTAAACCAGAATATATATGACCATAAGCCTCTCCTCTAGCTGTGCATTAATAAATGGCCTCCTAAGACCTGGGTCCACCTTTCCCACTGATGACTAGCCCTGCTAGCAATATGAATGTGCACCAAGTGTAGGCAATCCATGGGTTTTTTTCATACTTTGCTTTACCCAATAGGACCACAGCCAGTATTTCCAGCAGGTTCAACTCCTAATTTTCACAGATCTTTACTCCCTTTGTAGTTTGTTTAGTAATTAAAGGATGAGAGTGCACTTGCAGCCTTTGGCCTCAGATCACAAACTACAGACACATGGTCTTATACTTTGGGAAGGATAGCCCATTACAATTGCTTTGTTTTGGTGTGCACTTACTCTAACATCTCCTTCATTTTCCTCTCATTTTTAATGCCTTTCATTCACTCCTTTTCCCCATCCTCAATATCTCTGAATGGCTTCTCTTTCTTACCCCTCATTCTCTCTTTTCACTTTCCTTCCTTCATGTTGAACTTTCTCTCATCTAAACATATCAGTCTCTTTCCTGCCCTCCGCTCCCCTTGCACCTCCACTTTGTTTACCCCCACTCCCTCCACCACACACTGCAACCTCCCATTCATTGATATCTGGACCTAACATCAGAAGATGACCAAAAAAACATAAAAGGTCACTTTAGTGCTGGGATCTACACTTGATTCTCAGAGGTGAAGCAGAGCCGTGCAGCCAAAGAAGTCAGGAGGTCTCATTCTATTCCTTGATCTCATTCTCTTCCTAGGCTTCCAGAGACAGAGCAGTGCAGGGGAAAGGCAGGCAGAGTTGGGGGGCCTCATTCCCAGGCTGCAGGGCCTGAGACAAGGCCTGAGTGTACTAATGCTTCAGGGAAACAACCAGGAAGTAAAAGGCAGCAGGTCCACACCCCCTTGCCAATGATGCGTGGCCATTTCAGACTGAAGTGTGCCACTGAGGTAAGGGGCTAGATGACGACTGGCAGTGGGTCACTGAGGCAAGGTGGGTGTAGGGAGAATTGGGGATTCCCTGGGAAGGGAGAACCCCCAAAGTGCAGGAGCACTGACCTAGGACAGTCTGAGGAGAAAAGGGAACCGTGGCTGGGAAGGGACACGGAGCTGAACCAACAGAAGAGCTACACCAAAGGCTGGGACACCAATCCGCAGAGGGCAGGAGTGCTGATTCACAGAGTGACCAGTGGGAGGTGCCATGGGGAAGAGTGCTCGCCTCGTGACATCCATCTCCATCAAATCTTTTCCAGCCAGAGAGTAAAGGAGTGTGCTGAATCGTTTTTTCTTTTTGGTAACAGCTATAAATGTCAGCACTGTAGTGCCAGGAGCTTGTAAATGAGAGTTTTCACTGTTCTCAAAATTAAAAAAAAGAGCACAGCAATTCTAAGGCATTATTTGGTATGAATAAAAACTCCACAGCACCAACAGTAGGCAACAATATGACATTTATTACATCAAAACATCAAATAAGAACAACTAGTAAAATCCTTACTACCTGAATTCATATTCTCTGAGGTCAGCATTCTCAGTGAGTCTGTCTGTAAAACAAGAAGCTAACTGGAGACAAGAATGTACTTCCCTATCTCCCACAAAGCAGGACCTCCATTTACAGATTTTACATCTGATTCCAAAAGCAACTGCTGCCCAAATAGTTTTTGCACCATTATGTGAATGGTCCTGAATGTCAGTAAGCAGATTTGCACAGAAGATATATCTGGCTATAGGGAACCACCTATTCTTTAGCATAATAAGGGTTTGCATATTGCTGTCATGAGGAATTTGCACAAGGACGTATTCTCAGTCAGGTAATAGCAAGCAAATTCCTTAGGATCAAAGGGGAATCAAATGAAAATAATGTTTAAGGGAACAAAGCTGCCTGGAAAGTCATACAGTGGGTGAGTCTGTGTCAGTGGCAGACAGCACAATTGCCTCTGAAGCCCGCTAAAAAGTCAGATGTGCCCAATGAGTGATTAGATTTCTTCACTTGAAACCAGAGTCCTACAGTGGCTGACACAGATTTATAGGTGGCAATGAAAGATACACTGCAGAAAGTGGGAAGGGGGACAACAAGGAAGATGCAGAGAGAATAAACTATTTGATTCTGCTGCAGTTTAATTGCAAACAAGCAGCATACTTTTCTAAAAGTAGTGTTATTTAATATTCTGCTTATGGGAGAGCACAGAGCCCCTGATTCCAGAGCAGGTCCCTGTCATGCTAGGCACTGTTGAAAATATACAGAGGTAAACTTGTTCCCTGCCTCCATAAACTTTAAAACTGAAATCTAAAAGAAACATTTTGCATATTTAGGTTCTCTGTCCCAATACATACATTGTATATCTTACGTTCATTTTTCCTGCTTTCTAAAACAAGCAGTCAAAGAGTGTCTGGCTGAGTGTGCCATGTGAGAAGACAAGACAACAACAACAAAAACCACTTTCCTTTCCATCTCCTGTGTCAGTAGAGTAGAAAACTGTAGGTTTACCAGCTCTTCCTCAGCTGCTCACTGTGAAAGCTTAGTCCAGAGCCTAACATCAGCATAAGAGGGAGAAAAACAGGTTTCCAGAACTGTTAGTGGAGAAAGGGAGATAATATTATGGCTGATATATGACAACTGATGAAAAATTTCAGTGGCTTCACAGAATGAAGTCTTTAGGGGTAGGGCTATCTTGCCTCCAAAGCAAGTTGGACTACGAAAAAATAGAAAGAAAAGGGGGAATTATTTTAAATCTACTTCCAGAGCTTCAAAAAGAGAAACCGAATATAAGCTAATGGAGGCAGGGATTTCATTTTTTAATAACATGAAATACTTTAATTGTACTTCTATTCTGGTGTATTTGCACTGCGATTTACATGCCAGCAAATATATGACTTAATGCTACACTAGTTTTATTTAAAAAAACAACAATGAATAGTCTAGCAGCAACTGTTTTTATTCATTTGAGAATAAAAGCGAAAAGAGGAAAAGAATGGTTCCTATCTAACGACCTTCACTTCATTATATAATCTTAAAGTACACAACAAAAGATGAAGGGACTGGAAACTGAACTCAGAAAGAGTGGTACAAAATGCAGTGGGTTCATAGCTACATTTTTCTTTAAATTGGACGCAGGTAAGTTTGTAATTTCTTGGCATTTAATTCTGTACAAATTAAAAATCTCAATTCCAACAGTTGTTTTGCCTGATTTCAGTACCATGACTAATTGGCTTTGATTTGCTCAAACCATTTGTCATATGTGACCTGTATTTAAATTTGTAATAAAACCAAAGCCCAGATCATATGGTTTCTGGAAGAGGTGGACCCACATATCTGAATATGAGAGCGCCTTCATTTTAGGGAATATGAATCTAGATCCAAATATTAACTTGGTTCCATCTGAACCCAAACCCTAGAACTGAGCACTCCAAATTTGGAAATCTGGATTCCAGACAAATCTCCAAGACATGAACTCCTCTCTTGCCTCAAGTCTCATTGTGATGTTCTGCACAACTCTGATTCATATCACAAATTCTGACAGGGAAAGCGAATGTACGTATAAATCATAAGAAGGGGCTAGGTTGTGGCTAAGGCTAAATGATGTCATCTACAAAAAGGGAGTACGGACCTTTCCCTACCTTACGAGGCTCTCATAAGGAGTGCCTGGTGCTGTCCCAGCATTCAGGGGAATGTAGGAACTGTCACTGAGTAGTTCCCACTCAGAACAATTTGCTAGCTTGCCACACAGGAGGAGCAGGAGTGTGGGGTGGAGTGGAGGGCATCACAGACAGTGCAGGGCTATGACTAAATGCCCACAACAAGGGCTTCTTAACCACTTCACTGTCTCTAAAGGTGCCAGGGACATCTTAACACTTGACTGACATTCACTGACAATCATCCTGCAGCAAACGACAAATGAAAAAATGAATTAACCTTGAAAATGAGAATTCTGCTCCTATAGCAGGGAGAACTGTGTACACTAGCAGTTTGGATGAAAGTTAGTAAAATAAAGCAATGCAAAGCTTTTATTAGCCATTTCCTTTTTTTTTTTTTAAACATTGGAACGTACTTGCTTTCCCTCGGGTTCTTATCTACTCTTAAACATGAGATTATGGGAAGGCCTCAGACTCTAATGTATCTCTGCAACCTCTGCAAGATACTATGCATCATTAAAGTCACAGCTAATCAGACTCCAATCATGTTCATTCTGGTCTTTTCTTCTTTGTGCTCTGAAAATCGAAATAAGCTCTGGAGTGGCAAACTTACAAACACTGTAAAATATAGAGGGGTAAAGGGTTAAGACATTGAACTGCAGTAAATCTAGCTTGCACAATGATTTGACTCCAGGTGCAATACTTCATCTTTTCCACCACACAGACATGAGTTCTTTCCAGTCAAGGTCCCTTACCAGTAAAGGGCTTCTTTATGCTGACCCTTCCTTTAATATTTGTTTCTTGTTATATAACAATTTCTATGTTCAGAGGAAAAGGCCTTTTACCTGCTGGAGAGAGGTAAATATATTGTGCACTTTTTTTGCCAAAAGAGGGCAATGTTGCTGTTCAGAATTCCAGCAGTCATAGACCTGTACCTGTGCTCAACTATGGTAAATAATAGCTGCTGTCTCTTGCCTTCACTATGCACAAGTTTTCACATGTCTATGTAGTCTGTAGTTAATCAGGACTTTGTAACTATCTGTCCTATCTAGTAACAGCATACCTTCTAAATTGTTTAAAGGTTAGCACATTTCATTCCATCCATGAGTGGCACATGTGAGCAGGGTATGTTTAGTTGGGAAGATTATTCACTCTGCCAGCAATCGACAGTAATGAAATACTTGCATTCACAAAATGTTCACAGATACTTCAAACATACCCACTTTTACCAACATTCAATTAGTGAATCATCCAGGCACATACCATGTTTAAAAAAAGAAAATTAAAAAACATGTTAGATGCTACGTGAAATGCAATAACTAACCCTTAAAGGAGAAACTATTTCTTTTGGAAACACACATTTCTTGTTAGTTCAGTTACCAAGTATTCATTCATTCTGTATTAAATGAAGGGCATTAAGCCACATTAACTTTAAAGGGGCTGTAGTACCTATCGCAAATGAAGTCACATGGTAATAACTGTTCCAATTGTAATTATTGTACTCTTAAACTGGTAGGCCGTTAGTAAAAGAAAGAAGGGGTTAGAGCAGATGGGTGAGGAAGGGAGAATAATACCATACCTTGCAAACAAATATATTAGTAGACAGAAACTTCAATTTCCCCCTGATTTTTAATAGATATTGTCTCACTGGCAGATTCTCTCTGCTTTACTCATTAGCAATTCAAAACTAGTGCCAACAACTGTCCGTGGTTACACTACACCATACCTGTCTTGCTCAGCAGCCTGAGTTCTCTGCACTATCAATAATAGCCACTGAACAGGTATTCCTATACAGTCCCTTATAGTCTTTTCCTGACTAATTCTGTACAGCAAATAAATAAATGGATAAGTCTGAAAATGGAACGTTTGCCAAATATTACAAGCAGGCCCAAAAATGAAAGCCCATGTTGTATTGAACAAATATACCAGAAAATGATATACACTGCACCATTTTTAACTTTGACTTTTCAGCCTTACGGCCAAGTTCATAGTTCATAGAAAATACTATAGATTTTTTTAATGGATATATCAGGATTTTACTTTCTTGAAATGGGAAATGAAAGTTTCTTGTATGATCATTCATATAATAAAAAATTCTACATATGGTCTAAAGAGAAGGTAGTTAAGTATTTGAATTAAAGAAATATTGTGGAAGAAACCCAAAAGGGAACAGGCCTAGAGGGGTCACCTGGTCTTCAGTCTCTATGATTTCTCATGTTCCTATATATAACTGGGCGTGAAAGGTTTAAGTAGAGTATGCTAGCCTAGAGACATCAATAAAACCCATAAAAAGTGTCTGGTGAAAAGCGGTTCTAGGAAAACCTTATTTAACATTGACTTAGTTTACTATGAGCTCTACTTTTCATTTCTTCTGAGTCAAAGCTCCTACACCAGCCATTTCATTTCTGCTGCCTTCTATTACATCTGTCAGTAAATGTACATGAGAAAGACTGTTATTAAAAGAATAATAACCATATTGCAGGTTTCTGAACCCAAGATTGTATTTTCTTTCTCAAATATTCATTAAAAATATAGATTGTATTTTATTGAAAATGGTCTTTAATGAATATTATTCTTGTTTGCGTACAAGAAGTAGCTTCCAGTGCAATTCTCTGACAGTAATTGTGGTCTGAATTGAGACTGCACAATAAGAGTGCAGTTAATGGCTACCCTGTGGATTGAGTGCTCCACTTTTGTCATTATCAGACTACTTTTTAAAATGCAGAAATTAGTTAGGCCAGCAAAGAGTTAATTATGCTCTTATGGAAGGAAATCCTCAAAGCCCATTAATTGAGAGGAATTCTTTGTCTTTCACGCAAAGCAGAAATATCAAAGATACAGGCAGATGATATCATATAAATAGTAACTGAGCATCTTTAAAAAAAAAAGTGTTGTGAGAGCATGGGGAAACCCTCATAGTAGGCAAGCCCATAACACTACAGAGAGTTGAAATAAATTCAGTGGCATCTATTAATTTAGCTGAAGGGATGGGGGCACATCTACATAGATGGATGCATTGATTTGAATCTCATTCTTTTCCATCCTCATTCCATCTCTCCTTATGATCTCACTTTGTAGCTCTCATGCCTCGGCAAAGGCACTGGAAATTAAAAAAAAAAAAAACTCTCAGAACTTTCAGAACAAGATTCTGAGCTCATGATTTCATTAAGATTCAGAATGGTGTGGAATAGTAAAAGAACATCCCAGGTTTTAAAACAGGATTTTTAAAAATTTGATTTTATAATTGGTTTGGGAAACCTATGCTACTTGCAAGGAGCACAAATAAATATATCAGCTATTTAGGAACTAGAGTTCCATAAATAACATTCAGTAGTTAACTTTCAATACCTACGCTGTGGGTTAATCTATCTGTTAAAGATGCAACAGAAGTATCTCAATATCTTTGGAAAGTTTACAAACTTCAAGAGTATAAAGCTAGCCTCTAAAGGTAAGCCCAAATTCTCAGATGCATTCAGGTGCCTGAGAGTTATGGAACTTATGCCAAGATTGGAAAAGAAATGTTGGGCATGGAAAACTTTATCACAATATTTATAGGCAGAAATCAGTCAAGGCAAAAGCAGGCCACGAATCACTAGGTGTCATACCACAGGATCATCGTGAAAAGCATTGTTTAGATTTGTAGAATGACAAAGGAACTTTCTTTTAGTAAATATGTTTTCTACAGTTCCTATGACTAGTGGAAGTAATGAGCTGCAAAAGCAAACAAGATTCAATTTCCACCCATTGCCAAAATAAAATCTAAGAAACTCAAATGAAAAACACAAAAAATCCAATTTTACAACAGTTTGAGAGTGCAGTTTTAAAAGGACAGGTAACGGAAATGGACTGAGCACAAAAAATGTGGCTCTACAGAGGTTAAATTGCTCTATATTAAAGGATTCAGTGCAAAGGACAAAATACTATGAAGCATGAGGTCAGAAATGTTAAAACTAATCCACGGTGCACATTTGGGATTAAGAAGTAGGACACAGCCTGACAAATTCTGTTCTGGCCAGGCACATTAAATCATTACAAAAAGTACAGGAAAAACAGCAGGTAGAACCTAAATATATAGATTTTCTTACATCTGCACATTTCTGATAGAATTTGTAGTGACCGTGCTTGACACTTTTTAAAAATTTCTGAGCATCTGTGTGGGAATCTTTATAACTTCCTTTCCATTATTAGCATACTCAGAGCAAAATTTATGAGCTTCAAGTTTGTTGGTCAGAGTGTGACATGAGAATGAAGAATGAACTGTAATTCCTGTGTCTCATTCTCCTTTCATACTAAGGTAAATCAGGAATAATTCTGATTACTAAGAGTCAGTCTAGGCTAAAGATCTTGTAAATAAGATTAAATCAAGATATATTATTTTTCAGTCTTCAAAAGGTAACAATAATTTGAGATACAAGGTGGATAAGGTAATAGCTTTCATTAGGCTCACCTTCTTATAAATGTAACTGGAACTTAAAGGACTACAAGGATACTGAAAGAGACAAGCTTTTGAGAGACATGGAGCTCTTCTTCATGTCTGGGAAAGGTAGTTGGTATCACAGCTAAATTCCATGTAGCACAGGTTGTTAAGGAGTTAAATTGCAAAAGACCAGACGTGTTTCCCATACCCGGAGAAAAGTTCTGCATATGCATGAAAACTTGTCTCATTTTACTAGATGAATTTGGTCCAATAAAAGCTATTACCTGAACCACCTTGTCTCCAGGGGATGGTGGGTATAATAGGTGGGAAAGGCATTGTACTGTAAGGCTACGTCTACACTGGCCCCTTTTCCGGAAGGGGCATGTTAATTTCACCTATCGTAGTAGGGAAATCCGCGGGGGATTTAAATATCCCCCGCGGCATTTAAATAAAAATGTCCGCCGCTTTTTTCCGGCTTTTAAAAAAGCCGGAAAAGAGCGTCTACACTGGCCCCGATCCTCCAGAAAAAGCGCCCTTTTCCGGAGGCTCTTATTCCTACTTTGAAGGAATAAGAGCCTCCGGAAAAGGGCGCTTTTTCCGGAGGATCGGGGCCAGTGTAGACGCTCTTTTCCGGCTTTTTTAAAAGCCGGAAAAAAGCGGCGGACATTTTTATTTAAATGCCGCGGGGGATATTTAAATCCCCCGCGGATTTCCCTACTACGATAGGTGAAATTAACATGCCCCTTCCGGAAAAGGGGCCAGTGTAGACGAGCCCTAAATGTACGGGGGGTAGAGTGTCGCTTCCCCTGAGCACTCTTCCTCCCCATGCTCCAGGACCGAGGAAGCTGGGGCTGTGTGCTGCACGCTTTCCCAGTGCTCCATGGAAGTGGCGCGTAGGATGCACGCCACCTACCCTCCCAGTTCTCTGGGGCCTGGGAGGTTCATGCTGGATGCTGGGAAATGGGGTGGAATGGGACTTGGCTCCCATGAGGGCAGAGCCTGGGTGAAAGGGGCAGGACAGGAGACAGGGCTGGAGGTTTGCCTCCCCTGGCCCTACCTTCACCCACCACCCATGCTTGTCTCTCTAATATCCTGGGACCAACAAGGCTACAACAATACTGTAACTTGAATGATTTCTCATGGGTGGGGTTAGTTGGTTTGGTAGGCTTACGGAGGGTATTTGGTTTTGCTTTGTTGGTGGTGGTGGAGTTTTTTTGGGGGGGAAGGGTTGTCCTCTGCAACATAAATTCACTTGAAAAATATTACAGTCAGTGGAGTTTTTTCTGCTTTTATCCATCATTTTTCCATCTTTGATTCTGTACCTTGTAAATTCAGTTGAAGTTATTCCCTGGCCCTTTGCGCTCGATCTTACTCCCATGAATTCTGATGCTATTCATTTCAATGCTGAATCCTTACCTGGATGCAAAGTGAAAAAACTGAGGTCAATAATTTCATTATTAATTGCAAATGGAACTTAAAGGGCTACAATATTGAAATATTAACTAGTGGCATAAGTAAACATTTGATTATTAGTTTTGACTATTGGTTAATGATATGTTTATGTTTTCATTAATTCATTTGGTAACTATTTTCAACTTAATATTATTCTTCCCAAATACAACAGACTTTTGTCCCCTCTTATGTGATAATTCAGCTCAAAAATAATCTTGCTGATGGGGAAAATAAATATATATGCCCTCCCCAGGGCACAACAGAATTATAAGTAACAATCTACAAACAATCTACATTTTGGATGTCAGCATTTCTAAACTACAAAATACAAAAGTAGAGAGCACATTTACATACAAACACAGACCATGCAGTAAGTATCAGAGTAAATGTGTCTATATTTGGGGTATATATTCAAACTGCAGGCTTTAGTACAACCATTTTTATATAAATGATGCATGCTTTGGAAGAGGTAGATTATACATTCTTGAAAAAAAATGATCAATAGTAGAAGCCTATAGCTGTTTTGATGTTTTAAGCCACCCTTATACATGTTTATACTAGAATTAATTTCTTTAAAAGGGCTCAGCACACAGGAAACCAACCCCCAAAAGGGACCAAAACCCCAAATAAGACTGTCTTGTACAGTAAAAGCTCATAAGGTCCCCCCACTTTATCAATGAAAGAGAGATATGCACAGTGGTTGCTCCCCGTTTCCACGCAACAATGATTTACACTGGGCTTGATAATAAACAAAATATGTATTGAGTATAAAAAGTAGTATTTAAGCAGTTGCAAGTGAAAAAAGTCTTATCAAAGTAAGTTACTAAATTAAAATATAGTTTCAAAGGCCAGCTGAAGACAAAGGAGTGGTGGCTTCCCATTGCTTAAATAGACTTTCCCTCTGAGCAAGAAGTCTTGGTTCAGCACCCTGAAGCCCCATGGAAAAATACCAAGTTCAAGATAGATCCCAGTACTGGGTGGCATGGTCACATGTCTTTCTAGGACCAACCACAGTTTGAGGTTATAGGACAAACATGACCATTCACAGGTCATTGGATTAAGTACTTGTAGTAAGTTGAGGGTCAGTAACATGGAGTCAGCAGGCCTAAATAGAAGCCTGTAACATGAAAACAGCAACAGGCCTGCAATCTAGTGAGCAAGACTTTGGTTCAGTAACAGGAGCCAGGAAAGAGGCCCTATTGATAACTGTGCAATTGTGTAAGTTAGGTCGAGCATGGAAGGACACAAGGAGGCACTGGGTACAGACTGTGAGCCAAAGGGGAGTATTGGAACATCTTAATAAGAAATGTCTTGGTACAAAAACTCCCTAAAAACTAATGCACATACCGACCTAGGTTCAGGACTGGGTCGAAATTGACAGCATGAAGGATAGTAAGTAAGCCCCCCTTCCGTAAGGTGAGGGGTGGTAACTAGGCAACAGAGGGTGGTAACCTGGTGCGTAAAGAAATGATGTAAGTTGTTTGTACCTGTCTATAAAAGAACACCGCAGAGGGTGCGCTCCGGCCGACCTTGGGGGGGCGCACTAGGCGCCTGAACGGCAGGTGTCATTGCCTAAACTTACAGAGTGCACAGTAGCTTAACTTTGACTAACTGCTGTTAATATTTGTTATATGGCAATAGGCCTGCCTGGTGTTGGTACCTTGTCAACGCGGGCCATAGTGCCCAGTGGTGTAACATTATACTGATCTCTGTTACCAAATGGTAGAGCTTCACATTTGACAATAAACCTGCTTGATTGATTTCAAACCTTGCCTGCATCTGTCGTTTCCGGGGCCTCTCAGAGATCGCTTGTGTTGACCCAAGTGCACGGGGTCTAACACTCTAGATAAAGGGAGTACCGATTGTTACGCACGCAGCCGAAGGTTTAACAATGGAGTAGAGGTCCTGTCAGGAGTGCGCCAGGACAACCCTGACCAGACGACGCTGACACTGACAGTCCAGACCACCGAAGGTACCGAGGCACGAAAACACCGAGGTACGACAGTACTCAATCATTAAGTACCTGAAATATCACTAATGGCCCTCATTAGCACATTTAGAACAGTAAACAGATTCTCACTTCATATTTCTAACTTCACGTACAAGAATGATACATGCACAGAAATAGGATATACACATTCAGCAGACTATAACGTTAAAATTAAAATACGTAAGGTATTTTGTCTTAAGCATCTTTGAGTTATGCATATTCATAAACCAAATTTCATAAAGGATTGGGGGCCATGACACGCTTTTCACCATGCAATCTACTAAATGATTGTATTGTATTTCATCATTACATATTCTTATAAAATATATTCAACAAGAGTAGATACTATTGTTATGCAGAGTAGGAATTTATGAAGTCTACCCAGGCTGAGTCTGTCCTTTCATCAATATGGAATCTAAACATATGGAATTTTAACTGTCATTCGTATTATATACTGCAAGATAAAACACTATCTCAAAGAATGATACTTATCATCTTAGCTTTTAAGCCTTTTTGAGGATAAATTATGCACTAGCAATTGATCTCCGGTGTTATTGAAATTGCCTTAGAGCCCAAATGATGTTGTGAGAGTTCAATACAAATATTTCTGGTATACAAAACTTCCCTGAGACACTAACACAAAATACATTATGTAAGAGTCACAGACATCATTCATGTGGGCCTGATCCTGCCACAGATATCAATTGTGAAACTCCAAAGGTGCAGGAACAGACACATAAAATCCATCAAAGCACTTAAGTGCATGATTAGCATTAAGCACGTACTTAAGTCCTATTAAAGTCAATGCACTTAAGCACTTAATGCTTAAAGTTACTTACATGTTTAAGTGCTTTGCTCAATTGCAGCCTAACTTCCCATCCACCTAAATATAATTGCAATGTCTTCCATCAATAGATCATCTGATTAGGAAGATCACAGTTATGCCAGAGCATAGCATAACGTTAGGGTGTGTGGGGCCATCTCAACTATTTTAACTTGGAAAACAGATAATATATTTCAGAGGCTGCTTGACCAGCCAAGATTTCCAGAGCACATTAGGCTTCACCCTTTCCCATCCTGCAGCGTGCCCCCTGCCTGGAAGGGTCAGGGTAGGAGATGCCAGTGAAGGCTACCAGCACTATGCTAGTTTAGGATTGCCCAGTGCTAAAAGAATCCTCAGTTCCTAGCATCAGGTAAATTTAAGTATCTTTTACATTGCCAGAGTGGCACAAAACAGTCTTAAAAAGACCCAATGACCTAATTCACTCTAGGTGGAATGCAATGAGTTCTAAATATTATCTTGTGGTTTTTCATCCTTTATTTTTGTACTCAGGGTTATTGTAAAAATATTTTATATATTTTTTCTAACAGATTTTATTGATACACTAGTCCAATACAAAACAATACTCCATTTTTCTAGCGCTGTGCAAAGTGTTTTAAACAAAGCCCCAATGTCATCAAAACTCACATGCTTTTGAGTTTCGTTATAAACTCAAATTCAACTTAACTTTGTAGAAGTTTTAATTGAGAATCATGATCAATTGCCAAATTAACTTTGGCAGACCAAAGCTAGATCAATCTTGAAACAGTTATGGAAACAGTGGAAAACTTGAAAAACAGATTTTTTTTTGGTGAATGATGACTAAGAAACCAAAGAGGATTCCCTGTTTACTACTCTAGCCTTTATAAGCTGTTACCTAGCAATACCATTGCAGTTTGGTGCAGAGCTAATGTACCAAATGATTTTCTTTTGCAGCAGAATGATTTTTTTCTCCCAGAGCATCATGGCCTACCAGAAAATCCTTGGGATTAACTGCTCAGTAGCTACAGAGAATGCATCCAATGCCTTTTGATGACTTCATAAGAGGCAGTGAGATGGAGGACGAGATCACATGAGCTAGATTCATCGACCTTGTTTCAGGATGACACTTAAGAATGTGTTTAGATGCATTAGTGAGTAAGCACATGTTTAAGTGTTTTCCTGAATGAGGGAAGGAGCACATGGCTGCTGAAGGAGAAAAAAATAGATAAATGGAGAATGTTTCAGAAGATTCATTCATGTCTTGTGTATCCTTCTCCCTACAATTTTTCAAAATATATTGAACCTCAGTCCCAGATGTGGGTTATGAGAATTGAAGGCTCAACAGAAACACACAAACTCCATTTTGAGTTTCAAATTACTCAGACAGAATCTCTCCAAAGATTATAAAAATGTACCTCTCATGCCTGCTAGACAGCATAAAAGTTTTGAAGGTATTATTCCTTCTCCTTTAAAAAACTTTCATGTGGTCTTATTTATCTAAATCATACATCACTCAATGCTTGGTAAATAAAAGGAGAGTCCCATCACAAAATGTCCCATCACAAAAATAAAAGAAGGGTCCCATCACAAAAGCCATTCTTTTTTAGGAATAATTGTCCCCAAGGATGTCTTTAAGATCATTTACATCTCTGATTAAAGAAAAGATATTAACAATAGTGTAAGAAGCAGAAAAAAATTAAAAGAACCAGACTTGCAAAGGCTCTCTCTTTAATCTCAAATAGAGAATGTCTGAAATGTAAATCAATCATGTTTAAAACAAATTATGAACTTCAACTCATTATTTTATATTTGAAAAACCATTCTTTCTGGGAAAGAAATGAAAAGGGATAGCAACAATATTCACTTTAACTTCTACCATGTTCTTTTATGATACTATGAAACATATATTGCTTCTGGGGGGGTCATGATTTTAATACACTGTGTCTTGAAAGTACAGGGCCAAATTCTGCATTAATTTACACTCTCTGTGAAGTCAGCTCTTTAAAACCATAACAAAGGTTGACACTAGCCTCTTGGGTGTTACGCCCATAGCTTGCCTGGGGCAAGTGGAGTGAGTCCATTCATTGTCTTAGGAGTGGCAAAAACATCTGAAGGAAAAGTGTATTTGAAAGAGCCACACTAACACTACTTTTGGATGCACAGTACTAAACCCAGGGATACTTAGGGCTATATGACACATTTTATACTCTGTTCACATATTGAAAATCATTAATTGAAAGGGGGTTTTAAAACATCAGTGCTGCAAAACCTTTTTCTGCAATGATAAAGACATGTTGGACCAAATTCAGCCCTGGTATCTGTTCACTGGCATCTGCGTTCTTACACAAGGAATTTCATTTGGCCCATTGACTTCAAGGTTCTATTTCAAATTAAGATTGAGGTTTCCTTCCTCACCTTTATAGTCATTGGTTTTCATATAGTTATTCTTCCTCTCTTGACTTCAGCTCCACTTCAACACATATTTTGCATAGAGTATGAAATCCTGCTCACCAAAAATTAAACTACTTAACAATAAGATACTTATCTGCAGGCAAGGGAAGGATCTTTGTATGTCGGCCTAGTTGTGTTCCCTTTGAAGTCGATGGGTGTATTGGTAATGACTTCAGTGGCAACACAATTATGTTTTCTTGTGGACAGAATTTGAATTATATTATAGTCACTAAAATATTAACTATCCTGATAAAAAACAAAGGAAGAAGTCAAGTGACCTGACATGGTGAACTATTGAGAAGTCATATTCCACATCAAGCACAGTTCCATCTGCCCTTTGCAGCTTCCATTAAACACAACTTCTTCCACCTGTGTCAAGAACAATTTAATAAAAAAGTTCCAGCAATTAGTTGCTCCTATCATTTTCCATGAATGTTCCTTGCTGCCTAGTGCTTTAACAGACTGGAATCTTTGAAAATATGTAGATCTCTGCAAACCATTTTAAGGTAAATTATTTGTAATGCAATAAAGTGTTAATTTTCTAATGAGTTTTTTTAATAGTCTATAAAACAATGAGATCGCAAGCCCTCTTGAATGAAGATACAGAGTTCAAAGGTTAGCAGTAATATTTTTCTCTTCCACGTTCTCCTCATACTAGCCCAATTTCTCCTTTGACTGGATTCTTTTCTTTTTTACACTCATATCACACCCATATAAATCTATTTACTTCTTAGGTGTTACCCCTGATTTACATCCCCTAGTGTGAGAAGCAAATTAAGTCTTCTGAACCTAATCCAAATATTTGCTGGGTCAGAAGTACAGATCACAATGAGAATGAAACTGCTACTGGGAAACACAAGTGTTGTCTCCTAGAGCCTTGAGATCTCCTTGAATCAAAGCTGCAATATGCAGAAGTATAAATTCTATCAATCATAGCTGCATTCCTACTATCAGATTCTCTGCTAGCATAAATCTGCTGAAGTAAATGGTGAGTTATACCAGCAAAGAACTTGTGCTTCATGCTGCACTGACTCTGCTCCCAAAGTCCTAATAAATGTGATTCAAATACTTTGAGATATTAGATTATATAGGCAGAAACCCATAACAAACTTCTGCCTGTCAAGTTATTGGTCAGCACTCTGAAATCTTGTAATTCATAGCACTGTTATTACCAGAGCTAATTTCTTTAAAAAAAAAAAAGTATTGACAAATTGTAACAAGTTATTTGAATGCCTCTTAATGTATAGTACACGTGGGTGTATAGTACACGTGCACACACATGCACACATAGAATAATGATCAAATAACTTGTTGCATTTTTGGGAATTTCTTATTAAATCTGTCAATACTTTTAAAATGCACTGTTTCTTATCTATATCTGTACACACAGAGAGAGAAATAGTCTTGTCACTAATGAATATTCTGCTTACCTCCCTGTGGATTCCTCATTTAAATACTTTACTATATGTTTGTTGGGTCAATTAATTAATTTTCTTTCTTTCTTTCTTTCTTTCTTTCTTTCTTTCTTTCTTTCTTAAAAAAAGATTAACAAAAACTACACATATGATCAAAGAATTGAGAAAACAACTGATTATTGTAAGGTTCATTTCTGGTGGCTCTGAATCCTGAACACATATATAACTATCTGAAAGGGACATTTTGAGTTACAGTTGCAGTTTAGCAATAATATGGACTTTCCAATAGCATGATTTTCAGGCTCATGCTCAATTTCTGAAATATATTATGATTAGACTGAACAAAAAACGACTTTTGTTCTAATTACAAACTCTTTTCTGTCACTTACACATTTTAGGAATAGTCATTAGCATAAGATTTTTTTCAAGATATTGTATGATAGGAAATGTGTAAAAGAATCTAGTCAGTTTCTCTTGAGTTTAGGTTTTATGCAAGTGAACTTAATCCCAGTGTTCTCATCTTTTTCTCCTTATGCCAGTCACAATTTCTAATTAGCTTTCCCAATGGAGGAAGAAGATGGATTATATTTTAATATCCAGAGACTAAAATTAGTTTATATTTTAGCAAGTTAGCACTTCTTAGCAGTTGATTTACTCTTGAAGCTGCAAAAACTGCACATTTGCAATTAATCATGTATTGGTCATTCTCTTTCAAAAACGTTCATTTTGGCTGTCTTGATTATAATAGAGGAAAACATGTAATTTATGCATTTTAAAAAATTATAGCCCTATGTTTAACTATGTCATAATATATTTTCTCATCTGCTCATTGTTCTTAACATGATAAAATAATATAATTTCACATGGATTTATTTAAGTAAACCCTTTACATGGAGATTCATTGAGAAATAAAAACTTCATAGAGTTATGTGTAAAAAGAACAGTTATTTTTATGTTAGTGCATTAGATATATCTCATAATTAAGTAATTCCATCCTTTCTCATTATAATTAGAATTGAATCTATTTTTTCCCTGTCTGAATGTGGCTTATGTCGTCTGTCAATATCATATGTACTAATACATACAGGGCCTGATCCTATAGTCCTTAAATAGTGAAAATACCCAGCACACTTTGTAGTTATATATTCTAAAAGAAGATTGGACAGGTACACTAAGTTTTTTTAAATCATTGATTATACATAAAAGATGCTGTTTACTAATAAACCATAAAGAAATTATTGTTTCCAGTTCATATTAACTAACCTCAGCCAAAAACTTAACCTGTAGACTGTCTGGCATCTTAAAATCGTATATCAAAATGCTGCCAGCATACTGATCACTCACTGTGCTGCTGCAACAAATCAATTAGGCTACCAATTGTGTTCATTAGAATTCATTTAAATCTCAATTAAAAAGTTAATTAAAAGTAAGAGTGAGGCGGAAATCATGTCTAACATTCTTATACCCAAATCACCAATTTAATTTCAAATTCAAATCAACAATCAGTGTTAAAAGTATATCTATACAATGTATAGTGCACTATTCCATTGGAACAAATGGAAGCAGTTTCACTTTAGTGCTCTTAAGTAAAAAAATATTTTCTGGATCTAAACATTGTTCTCAGCCCTGTGCTGTGCATTCCCATGCAAATTAATTTTAGAAGACAAAAGGACTTAAAGCTTTCTCAAATGTCTTTGTCATATTGAACCCTGAAAAATTACATGAGGTCAAAGAAAGACTGGTACCACTGTAATTTCTTTTGAGTGAGTTGATTTAAAACACTTCATAGTTTCTTTTAAAAATCATATGCTATGGAAAAATATCAAGGCATTCTTTTACAAAATTAAACGTGATTGTGTTCTCAAGACCTTTTTTGTTTCTGATCAACCACCATTACATGCAGGCCATAAGGTGAGGGAGCTCTGCTTTTACAAAGAGAATATAATGCAAAAGACAAAGGGCATTATTCTCCTCACCCTTATGTCAGTGTTACTCTGCTAGCTACAGTGGAGTTACTCCTGGTGGACATTGGTGTAAGTGGAGAGGAGAATCAGCACTAAAACATGTATGTCTCTAGCCAAGATGTAATAATAAGTTAAATATTTTAAGAAAATACTGCTGATTACAACACATGTATGTGTTAAATTATGTAGCTTTTTCTTATGTTTTCTAAGGTCCAAAAAAGAGCCCTTTGGAGATTGTGAGCATCTTCCTGACAAGCAAGAGGGGGAAAAAAGCCTTCAACTACTTTCATATGCAGTTCTTGGCACTGAGGTCTGGGTGGAGGTGGGTAGGGTCCACCCAGCCTTTCAGTCTCATTAATCATTTGGCTTTCCCTGGCTGCTTGCAGCCTCTTCTGGAGGAACCCTTCTCTTTATTCATTCAGACAACCCTTTGGATTAAACAGAGCCAGCTAAATGTCAAACCAAATCTGAGTCTTGATGCAGATAATCATTTCAATAATATTTCTCCATTTGTGCCCAAACACCAAGGGAATAAAGCTTTTCTGCTGTCAGGTAGTGTAAGACGGCAGTTGGTGTAAATGCTTGACACTGAGCCAGATGGCTTAGCCGTGCCTCAGACATATGTTCAACAAGCAGGCTTGCACACATTGGAATTTTATTATTTTGAACTGGTGAGGCATGCATATTTATTTACTTGACCCCCTTTGGTGTCACTTTGGTATTAAAACAATCAGTTTTAAAGCTTCTCCAAGCAGCAGGGTAGGCCTAGTTTATAAACTACTTGTCAGCTTCACATCACCACCTACAGTGAAGTGCTCCTCCTTTTAGGGCCTTAATTCACTAATTCTAGGGGAGTGGAAATTCCTGGGCTACCCTAAAGAAATTATGAGTTTGCTCTTCCATGGCTCAGTGTTTTCAATTCCATTATACACATAATTATCTAATTTTTTAAGCTGGGTATTTTTCCACAGATGATATACTGCGTATTGTCAGATGCATCCAAAATGTCTCTCTGAGGCTGCAGCATAACAAAAATCAATACAGGAAAAAAAATGAGCAAGATAAAAAATTAAAATCTTTAGTCATAGAGAGAAAGCCAGTCAAACAGGGATAGACAAACCTAGCTTCCCCCCCCCCCTCTTGATATTAAATATCTCAACATAAAATGTGTGAACCCTCATGTAGCAGCAGAAATACTGCCTTGTGCCCAATACAAATCACACCGAGGTCAATGGGAATCATTCTATTGACTTTGAATAGGTTTTGGATCAGGCCCATTCCTAATACTTATGCCTGAGTATAACTTTACTCATGTAACAAGTCCAATTCAATATCAGGGGGCAATGTTTACAGAATCTAATCTTTGATTTGCACTGACAACTTGAGGTGAAAATTACTCAGCACGGGTGGGTCAAAAGCCAATATGAAGAATAAACGTATTTTTAGAAAGCTGCTATTATACTTTGGGCCCTATTCTAGTTTTGGATAAACACATGCTTGTTTGTACTTATTCCCATTTGCATCATGAAGTCTCACGCTTTGATATGATATAATGCTATGTGACAATCACAATTCACCGATACTGTTCACATTTAAAATTTCAAATTCTGAATAGCATACCACAAAAATCACTTAACTTTAAATAATAGACATTTCACAAACAGAGTCAAAATTCAGATAAATTATTGGTTATTTATTATAGCTGCAGCTTCTCCTACAGATGAACCTAATGCTCATTTAGATTATGGATGTATTGTATAACAATTACACACACCCACACACACCCACACACACACACACACAAACACACCCACACACACCCACACACACACCTATTTAAAAACAATAACATTATATATACTTTCCTAAATACTACATTTGGTTAAAGGAATATATTGAGAACCTGTTTATTTTTGAGCCTCTTACATTATGCCCCCTTCCTTTGGGAATTGTATCTTGATGTTGTGGGGACGCTTGTACGTTCCAATGACCTAGAGTGGTGCTGATAAGAGTTTTAACTCCTGAGAGGGCCACCAAAACCAGACAGGTCAAAAGGTAGAGACCATACAAAATGCAGTCCACTGGTCTTCCAGAGTGGGGGTTCAAGCAATAGGCTTACTAACTACCCTTGAAAAATGTTAAGTTGTAGAAAAACAAGAAGGTGATTCCGGCAAGCAGTGTGATAGGCAGGGATGACAATCTTGTTTGTGCCCAAAACAATGTATAATAAAGGAGGAAGGATTCTAAGGCAGTTATTATACACTGCCTGTCTTGTAACCTTGCAGCCCAGAGTAAAACAACTTTCTGTCACATATTTGTCATTTCCCATTGCAAGTCCAAATAGACGATTTCACATTATACACTGGGAAAATCTCAATGAAATAAATGACATGATATCACTCCAAGTTTACATCAATGTTAACAAAGAAGCTTTTGAACTTAGCTTTCTAAAATGTCTCTAACCATCTGTATTACATTAACACACTTTCCTCATTATATAATTAGACTTACTTCACTGGAGCTATACTTGTTTACACCAGCTAGTGATCATGGTTCTTGACTGCATGCAGCATGCAACACAAAAGTACTACCCTTCTGTCACAAGTTTATATGCCTTTATGTGCTCAACTGCTAAGACCTGCATATAACGCCCTTTTATTCATCCTGACTTGTACCATGTAATGCTATGGGGAAGAATGAAGACTGTTTTTTAAGTCCTTCCATTGACTTCGAGGCCTTCCATTGACTTCAATTGCCTTTGGATCGGATCCTAATAGATACATGGGCCTTTTGTTCTCTACCAGATATAAGTGCTTGGTTTTCTCTCTAATGTGCTGTATTTAAACATGTAAGAGATCATTAATATTCAATGAACATTTTTATGCACTAAAAACTACAGGTTACTCTGGAACATTACTAAAATAACACTGTTGTGTTTATCCCAATGTACAGAGCCTATCTTAAAAACAGCAAGCACATTTAGCAAGTCACGTGGTAATAACTGCACAGGGACATTGTAATACAATAGGTGATTCCAAAATACAAAAGCAATTAATTAACTTATCAGAATTCTGACATAATATCCACAGAAACTCACTTGCAAATCACTGTCATGACAAAGTAATTAGCTATAGGTCTTCAACACCATTTTGCTTGCTCAAATTCACCATAACCAGCAATACATAGTGAATGGCTTCCATTCAATGATGGCTCCCCAATGCACTCTCTTTATTTCTCATCTCCTATGTGTTTGTACAGACACTGTTTCCTACTATTACTCTTTGTTTGCTAGTATGACACTAATATGGCACACTTGGAGAGCTATTTCTCATTCATACAGTTGACGCCCTTCTTTCTGGGATTACCCTCAAATTTTAACATATTAAATAGATTTCAAATGCAAATACAAGAAGAGCTAATAGGGGTCTCATCCTGTTCCTGCTGATATCAAGGGACCTGCAGGGCCTTCAATTGATTCAAGGCTGAGTACAGAAGGATGCAATAACAATAAGTAAATTTTATAACTTTTCTCCATTGTTACGCTCATCTTCCCAGACTGCATTTCCCTAGCCTTTTGTGCATTGTCATCTCTTGCTGCATTTTGTGCCACTTAGCCTCACAGGCAGAGACCTATCAATTGTATTTGTCTGTAAAGTGTCATGCACCTGTATGGTGTTGTTAATGGTAATGGACAATTTTGTCATCTCACATAAAGCTTTTACCAGTTCTGTGACATACCATGTTGCAGCAAATTGCTAAGCACGGCTGATTTTTTCTCTTCTTCTGTTCACGTGTGCTTTGTACCTCAGAGTTTTTGGTGCTCTTTCACCTCTGCAGGCGGACACATTTTTTACCCCATTGTCTTTTGGATATTTTCACAATTTGAACATATCTGTGGAACAATGCATATGTGTGAATAAGTTGGAATTGAAACTGCCTCAGTGCCTAAATTTTTCAAAAATGTTTGCCATTTTTCATTCAGCTCCACTGAAAACCTAATTTACAGTAATGTGGCAAGCCGGCAAAGTCAAGCCCAAGCTGAACCAAGTCTGAGGGAAACAGGGAAAAAACACATGCAAAAAACTACACTTAAAATGTAAAGGTCATAAATGCTATTCTGCCAGGGGATGAGACGCTCCCATTGATTTCTCATGATGTGTATCCTTTAGTGTAAGAGCAAGGCCTCTGAAGGGTATTCCTGAAGGAAACTACTAAAGTAATTGTGACTGTTTTCATGGGGGATAAATTCTACTGCCAGAGTCCTTGTCAGAGTAGGCTTTGCTCACCTCAGATTCCACTGCGACCTAGTGAGCAATTGCGACATTGTTGATCTCAGTAGTAATGTTCCCAGCCTCAAAATAATAAAAAATTGTGACTCAGTCCCCATAATCATAAGATTGGGTTAAAGATCATGTCATTCACAAATGTGCTAGGATCTTTTTATTTCCCTTCTAAGTTCTGTGCCTATAGAGTTCATGTTTTTGTGCTGTACACTACAACTATGTGAGCTAGAAATGCTAATTACAAAAACTGAGATGCTGATGTATTCACATGATTCCAGGCACTGGAACTTCCAGACAAACACCAAATGATGTGATACTCAAGGTAAAAACACATGACATGGCAATACCACAGTATTCAGAATGGCATAAATGGAACAAGCCAGCCTTTGGACCCTGAGATGGTGTATTATTTATATTTTTTAAAACTAAGTGCATGATCCTGAATTACACTTGCTGGGCTATGGATTTGTTGCCGATGAAGTAAAATGGGCTAAGATTCTTTATACTTAGTTTCTAAATGTGTTGAGTGAGTAAAGGGCACATACAATCGGGCACACTATCTAAATGAGATATGCCATGCCACATGACAGTGTAGATAGATATGTCATGTTTAAATGCTGTTGTGTTTCCAGAAGGACTCATTTCAAGCTAATAAGAGCTGCTAAACAGTCATTTTGATTTATATCTTTTGATAAATCATTCCTCCTTAACTGTGCCTAAACAAGATTCTATTCAAACAAGAGGATTGTCTCCTTTAAAGAAAATGATGCAAAATTTTAAAATGCAAATTTAAGTAGTGAGAAATGCTGCAGTTATTTCCTTGATAAATTCTGCTCACACCAAAGGAATTCTTGCAAAAGCTGATCTAAAAATTCTGCGTATGTAAACTATAGTATATAGCTCAATAGTAAAATATTCATTTCCAATACTATTTTAGCTTCACTGGTGTTACCCCAGCTTTTGTTATGTTTTCTAGTTATGTTATGTTGTAATCTAGTCTATAATTACCACATATAAAAGAATATGACTCCTGTCAAACCAAAAACTCTGATTCATCCTGAACTGTCCTAGAACTACTGCTCTACCTTAATCTCTGAAGAGACTGGTGTTGGTCACTTTTGGAAAGAATATAGGACCATTGGTCAGCTCTGCTATGGCAATTCCCATGTGAGCAGTGGGACTCAGCTCTACTAATATAATAAAAAATATATATAGAACTGGAAGGGACCTTGAGAAGTCATTGAGTCCAGTCACCTGCCCTCCCAGTAGGACCAAGTACCATGCCTGACAGATTTGCCCCAGATTCTTAAATGGCCCCCTCAAAGATTGAACAAACAACCCTGGGTTTAGAAGGCCAATACTCAAACTGCTGAGCTATCCCTCCTCTAGATCAATGAGTCTCAACCAGAGGAGTGTACACCCCAGAGGTACTCAAAGATCTTCCAGTGGATACGTCAACTCATCTACAGATTTGCCTACTTTTACAAAAGGCTACATAAAAAGCATCAGCAAAGTCAGTGCAAACTAAAATTTCATGCAGACTGGTTTGTATTGTTCTATATACTATATGCAGAAGTGTAGGTACAATATTTATATTTCAAAAGCGGCGAGGAGTCCTGTGGCACCTATTAGATGCATCTGACGAAGTGGGTCTTTGCCCACGAAAGCTTATGCTCCTACACTTCAGTTAGTCTATAGGTGCCACAGGACTCCTCGCCGCTTTTGCAGATTCAGACTAACACGGCTACCCCTCTGATTTATATTTCAGTTGATGTATTTAATAACTATAGAGTTGAAAAGAGGACAGCAAGCAACTTTTCAGTAATAGTGTGCTGTCACTCTTTTGTGTTTTTATGCCTGGTTTTGTAAGCAAGTAGTTTTCAATGTGAGGTAAACCTTGCAGGAGTGAAAAACAAATCAGATTTCAGAAAGAAGTGCAGTAGTCAGGAAAGGTTGAGAGCCACTATATAGGCAGAGACAGAGTGGAGGGGTGTTGGCTCTGTGGCATCATCTATTCACTGCCCCCTCATCCTCAATCTGGGACAAAACTGAAGCTCCCGTGCACATGAGTCAGACAACAGTGAATTCTGAAGCTGGAGGAGCAGAATTAGGGAACCAGATGGTGCCCATGACATCATCCCACTGAATCTGAAAACAAAAATCTAATATAGAGTAGCTCCCACTGGTCCAGCTGAAGCTGCTTCTGTGCATCCACTATGGGACTCCACCAACATGCTGCCGGAGAAGCAGAAAGGCCTCACAGATCCTAGGGCCTGGGTTGGGAGGCTGCTAACTCTTCCCACTAAGTGGCCACAAAGCCACCCGAGGACACAAATGTTTGAAAAGTCTTCAAGGCAAATGTGACAACATTTCCTGTGCTCTCTGTTCTTATCTAGCAGATTTGGCTAGACCCAGAGGGGGGGAATAATCTAGCCTGAGAGGCTGAAGATTGATGCTGAAGTCCTTGTCCTCCCTCAGCTCTCACTGAACTCAGCAGAGTGAGCAAGGACTGCTGGATCATTCCCCCCCCCCTTTTCTGATGAAACCTCCTTTCCCCCCTCCCCCCGCATATATTTCTCCCATCCCTGTCTATTCTATGGTTTGAGCACTGTGATTACCACCTCACACTCTCTCAAATCACCTTTGCTGGAAGAAGACAGACAACTGAGCATCCTCCCAACCAGCTGATGACCTCACTGGGGCAATGCAGGTTTGTTTGCCTGCCATTCAAAGTAATTTCTGATCCCTCCTAGAAAGCCTTTGAGACATTCCTGGCTGCACAGGGGAAGCAGGATGTGACTAGTCCATGTGGTCAGGCATGAGGGTGGAGGCAAGGCTACTTCAATGCCCTGGGAAGAGGGTGGTGTGGGTGCCACTCTGGATGCAAGAAGTGGCGATAGCATGGAAGAAAGCAAGTTTTTTGTGGGGCCCTAAATGTAACTGAGGATATTTCCCTCAATACTTTGTCACCTCTGAAAAATACAATTCTTCATTTCTGTTGTAGAAGAAAGTTTCTTTAGCTGAGCAACTAATGGAAACATTTACCATGTATATTCTTTCCAGTCCAAAAGTGAATTTGGATTTGGCCATGCTCAGTCTGGCTCTGTGTTTGCTTCAAGCTTCACTAGTGCTGATTCTTGCAATTTCAGTTCAAAGAGTCACCCAGTGGAAACCAAATCCTCCCTAGATATTGGGCTACATGGAGTTGACATAGATCCCATCTCAGGAGCAAGCAAGATGTGTTCCCATCCACTTGTTCAATGGAATCCCAGCTATTTGGCTGCACTGGGAGTCTTCTGCAGGCCTAACAACACTGTAAATTGCACCCATAGTTAAAAATACTGACACAAATCCTAGTTTTTCATTCATCCAAATGAGTGCTACCCCCCCCGGGTTCTGATGTTGCAGTGAAAGGCATGTGGTATTAAATTCCTAGTGCTATGCTCAAAAGCAACAATGTACAAAAATGAAAGGAGGTGGGGAGATTTTGTTGATTTATTTTGCTTGGTTTAGAGGTGCTTTGGACTGGTGAACAAAAGCACTCATCCTTCTTTGGTTATTATGACGAGATGACAAACATTCACCATAAAAGACTGAGCTGAATGTATGAATATGAAATGTTGTTCCTTATCAATATTTTAAAATATTTCCAGAAATCAGTATTTCTCTTATCCCACAGTTCCACCCCAGCTGCTTCAGCAAGAATTTTATCTGATATTAAATTATAAAATCAGTGTCGTCATCATATGCTTTCTAGTAAAGGGATCAGTAGAGCGTAATAAGTGGAGTGGGAGGTCTGAGATTTTGAATTGTGGATTCTATTTGCCCTTCCACTGTCTAGCTATAAGATTAGGCAAATTCACCAAATCTCTCAGTACCTCGCATTACCCATCTGAAAAATGAGTCTAATACTTAAAGGGGTCTGAATGTCTTTATTGATGTTTCCAATAAAATCCTCAGGGGAAAGGTTCTAGGTAAATCTAAAATATATATTATTGCAGCTTTAAATTTCTAGCCTGTCCAGAGTCTTTCAAAATTAAAGGTACTATATTTTGTTTTAGTGAGTTAACTCTTTGATAGAAGTTGCATTGATTATTCTAGGCCAAATTTAAATAAGTGAACACACTAAGATTCAAATATATGCTTAATACAAAGAATAAAATACGAATTGAAGCTAAGCAATTGATACCCTACAAATATCTAAAATATATAGATTAGGCAGCCAGGCATATAGATACTACTTCTGGCTGCAAGAAACATACAGCATTTTCAAGAAATTCAGTGTCTGTATCTTACTGCACACTAGATAATGTAGAGGGCAAAAAGCATATGGCCAAACTTCAGGGATTTCAGAATGTATGCAGCTTTGAATGCTATGCACAGTACATTTTCATAGCTTGTAACTATCAACATGTACATATTAGGAGGCATCATGGTATCAGATACCTATACTTGCTGCCTCAGCCCAAAGATATATGTGAGTAGATGCTGCCGGGACAGCAAATGTAACTTTATTATTAATTGTACCTTCCACAAACACAACTTGCTTACACAACTTGAAAAGATTGATGCAGAAGAATATTATTTTTCATCCACTACTGCTTTTTTCAGAATATTCATTCAGACTTTTTTATCTTTATTTGTATAGGTATTGTTTTTGTTTTATGTAATAATATTGTTTTTGTAATATTCTCTACAAACAGAAGACCTGATCCTAGCAGATATGGTGGGCACTTAACTTTCACTGAATGCAACTTTAGGATCAGTCCCATAGGGTCTGATTCTATAGTATATGCATACAAGCCAGGAGGAGTTTTGTCAGCTGAGCCTAGATATCATAAATAAACATTGTTATGACTATCAGTTTGTAATGCTACATCACTTTGGTACCAACTGGTATTCTTTGTAGCCTTTTCAATTGTGTGAAGTGCTTTTTTGCAGAGAATAATAGGCCAATTCAGCTTCCCAGTGAGCCAGTGTAAACTAGTAATAACTTTATGGACTTCAGTTTAGTTACTCCAGATTTTACACTGATCTAACTTAGACTGGAAGATGGCTCATTGGGTATAATACAGATTTCCATGGCTGCCTGAAAGTATGGGATGCATTAACAGGAGTGTTGTGAGAAAGACAGGAGAAGTAATTCTTCCTTTCTACTCTGCGCTGATTAGGTCTCATTGGAGTATTGCATCCAGTTTTGGGCATCATATTTCAAGAAAGATGTGGAGAAATTGGAGAGAGTCCAGAGAAGAGCAACAAAAATGATCAAGAGGTCTAAAAAAACATGACCTGTGAGGGAAAACTGAAAGAACTGTGTTTGTTTAATGTTGTAAAGAAAGACTAAGAGGGGACATGATAGCAGCTTTCAAGTACCTACAAGGAGGAGGGAGAAAAAATGCTCTACTTAACTTCTGATAATAGGACAAGAAGCAATGGTCTTAAATTGCAGCAAGGGAGGTTTAGGAAAAATATTAGGAAAAGCTTCCTAACTCTTAGGATGGTTAAACACTAGAATAAATTGCCTTGAGAGGTTATAGAATCTCCAGCATTAGAGATATTTAAGAGCAGGTTAAATAAACATCTATCAGGGATGATCTAGATGGTGCTTGGTCCTGCCATGAGGGCAGGAGACTGCACTTGATGACCTCTTGAGGTCCCTTCTAGTTCTACTATTCTATGAATATTTGCAATATGGTGGTCTAAAGTTGTATTGCATTGTGAAAGAAAATGTCTTTATAAAACATATTATCAATTGTTGTATAATACTGAGTTATGTGTTTTTGCATCTACTTTGTTCCTGATGTTTATATCCTCTATAACAAAAACTACTGGATTAATATATTGGAAGACTAAATGGATATGTATTACGATACCGTGTTTTACATTAATTAAACTAATTGGACGTCTATAATTTCATGTATAAAAAGAGATGCACTATGAAAACAACAGACTAATTAAAGAGAATATAATAAGGAAGGGGTATTATTTTGTCTTTGTGCTTGATATTTAAAAATCCCATTTTTGATTCAATAATAAAACTATGCCTGCTTCCGTTCTGTTGAAATAATGGATCATCATCAATACTGAGAAATATAAATTGTTGATAGTTTATGCTTCCTTGCAGATAATTACTTCATCAGTAGAAAAAGTGAACATATTTATTATTGAATCAGGCCATCTCCATAAGTACAGCACATTTCTAAGTACTCTTTCATTCCACTGAACTCCACCATACACACTCTCATACAAAAGAGAACTTCATCTCGCACAAAGAAACCCTGTAACAGTGATTTACTGAACATCCTGATAGACTGAACCTTCTCTTTCTTGATCCTATTTCCTTCCATAGTGTTTCATTACTTTACAGACAAACTCTTTCTTATACCGACAATATTAAATATTTCTAATAGACATGATCACTTTTAACAGAGGGATCATATCTGTTCTGTCCTCTAAATACAAGTACAAAAATCATTTTCAGTTTTACCATAGAGAGTAAAGTTATATGTAATTTAAATAGATTATATGTAATATAAGTTATATGTAATATAAATATGGTATTTTTTTTATTAAACACAGCAGACAATTGTCATGTTTTTCTCCTCTTTCAGAAAAATCAGGAAGAAAACTGCTTCCCTCAGATCCAGTGAATTTCTTTTCAAACAGAAATCCAGCAGAAAAGGGTTTCACTGTATTACTTTCTGGGAAGCTGAGGAACAGCTCTGTCTTCAATAAAATAATGGTATAAAATAGAGTAAATTGCACCTGCCAATGATTTTCCTTTAAAAAAAAATGAAATGGAGCTGAAGTTGACTTAGGATATAGATCTCTATCCTCTCAGTCATTTTTGTGATATTTTTTCATAAACTCAGCTGCTTCTAGTTTGCCCTCTAATAATACTCTGAAGGCTTATTTCCCCTGTATAACTCTATGTAAACATAAAGTTGAGGAAAGGGTATTTAGACTCATCCTTCAGGAATGCTGCTTTTCAGAAAGTGCTTGTTTACCTAAGCCAGTAATTTTCAAAAATATAATGTGCATTTGAAAATCAAGATAATTACATATGAAAACCCCAGCCTTTTCAATCAAGGTCCAAACTCCTGTGGAAATCATTTTTTCCATTCTCTTTTAAGTCACCCAATACATGTTTATTTTAACTCATAATTATTCAAAACATTGAACATTTAAGATATCACACAGAGCTAGCAGTATAAGGATTAATATACAACATACAGAGAATATATGATGGTATCGCTCTTTTATGACATTTTTCTTCATGAGTGAGGAGGGACCTGATAATTCATGTGATTAGGTCTTCTCTCATGAGTGAAGATAAATGTCATCAAAGACCTAAGCCATCATGTATTATATACAATGTAAGTTCTTCCTGTATATATTTCCAGGGCATTTTCTTAATTATTTCAAATATATAAGCTAGAAAATATTTGTAAAGGCTTACCAAGAGGTTTTTACGTTTTTCATCATCACAAAAATTTAGAAGTAATTAAAATAATCATTTTTAGAATTAATATTTTTATCAAATGTTTCAGTCTTTGAGTATGTCTATGCCACAATTGGCAGGTTTGTCCCCCATTGTAAGTTACTTTTCATTCACAAGTAAAATGAGAGAGAACTCAGAAGAGTTGATTAAGTGATCAAGCATTTCTAATAAAATGAAGGCAATGGTATTAAAAGAATTAAGTTTTCACACATGTAGCACTTATAACAATTCAATTTTAAAACCCACTCTGATTTTTTTTAAACATTAATCAAATTAAATTTTGTAATTGACATTTTTAAATATATGAAAGTACAGGATTTGGTAGAAACTGGCAGCCAGCTATTTGGTTTGAAATATTTGGTACTCCATACATATTAGGATGAGTTTTGCCAACTGGAGAGTTCTAATATGTGTTGTTTGTATATATATCATCACTGCTCCCAGTTAGATAAAATGTTAGGACTGGGCGCAAATGTTTGTGACTGGTAACTCAGAAAAGTGGCATAAACCAACATACATTATATTTTATGCTTAATAGAGATTTGTCTTTAGTTTAAGTTTGTTTTTGTTGTTGATGATGTTGTTGTTGTTGAAATTTTGAATTGACAAAAAACTTAATGTTTGCTATGAAAGTTTTCACAAAACTTTAATCCTATGCTTTGACAACCTATGAAACTGGTCAAAAAGTTCAAAATATTGCCTGTGCATTTTTGTAAAATCAATCAAATTTCAATAAAATTTCAAATATCTGTACAAAAGGACAAAAAAGTCCTTTATAAAATTTAGGTCCTGTTTTCAGCCTGCTCTCCTACCCCAAATTAAGATGCAAGACAATAAGTTGCTGGAACAAACTGTTACTTGAAAAAAATCAATAAGTCACCACGTCCAGAAACTCATTATGAAGTGGCTGAGTTGCTAGCAAAATATGCAATCTATCATTAAAAACAACACTATGCTGGGGAATGGGAAGGTAGCACATTTTATACATATGCTTAACTAAGGGCTTAGGGAGTTACCTGCAGAATTCAACACTAGTAAACTTTACATCTGTACTTGGTAAATTGGTTGAAATTATCATTAAAAATAAAATAATAAAAAACACCTGGAAGATCACATTATGAAACTGCATAACCTGCAGTTTTGGCTAAGGAAAATTGTGTTTCACTAAACTATTAGAATTCATTGAATAAGTCAACGAAGTAGAGGATAAAGGAAAACTGGCTGACAATTTATTCAGACTTTCAGAAGTCCTCTGACAAGGCTCCACACAAGAGGGTACTACAGGCACTAAGTAGTTATCAGGTGAGTGGTAAAATATTGTAATTGACAAAAAACTGGCTCAGAGAAGGAAACAAAATCATAGGGATAAATGATCATTTTATATCATGACCAAAAATTAAAAGTGGGATGCCTCAGTATTCCATGAAGACCTCTCAGCAATGTGCAATGGTGGTCAAAAAGCAAACAAGATGTATTAGAATGCATGAGAAATAGGATGGAAAATAATACAATGCTAAAATGCCATTATAGACATTAATGGAGCAGCCATAACTGGATTACTGTGTGCAGTGCTGGTCAGACCAGCTCAAAAAAGTATATTACAGAACTAGAGGGGGTTCTGACCAGGTTGATGAGAAATATCAAAGGAATGAAAAAACTCTCATATGAAGAGAGACTGAAAAGATTGAGATTGCTTACCTTAGAAAGGAGATAATGAGTGAAGGTATATATTAAAATGTCCAGAAAATGTAGATTAGCACTTTCTGTTCTCCATGCCTCATACACATACATACATAAAAAGGGGCATTCAATTAAGTTAAAAAGGGGTAAATTCAAAACTAAGCATATGGCTAGACTGCAGGGAGTTTTTGGAAGATCAGAAGTATCCCGAAAAAACTCCGCCGCATCCAGGGAACACATCTGCTCTTCCGCTTTTCTTGCAGAAGAGCAAACACACTCTTCCAGAAGCCCCTCTCTTCCTTATACCACAAGGAAGAAGAGGACTTTTGAAAGAGGTTTTTTTTTCAAAATTTGGCTCAGTCTAGACAGGCTCAGTCCGTCAAAAGTATCGGAAAAAGATACGCAAAATGTGGAGCGCATTTTGTGTATCTTTTTCCAATAGAGCCTCGCAGTCTAGAGATATTAGAGATGGAAACAGTTTTTCACACATCTATTTGTATTGTAGAAACCAATACCACAACAAGTCATTGATGCCAGGATTTTAGTAAGATTCAGATACTGGATGTTTATATGGATAATAGAAATATCCAGAATTATAGTAGTTAATGCTAACAAAAATATTGGAAAGCAGATAAAACTTCATGTTTCATTGGTTAAGCCAACTTCTAATTACTATGGCTTAGGATGAGACTTCCATGGGAGGCAAATCACTGTATATCTGCCTATTGTGAGGTTCTTTTGCACCTTTTTCTAATGCATCTGGGACTGGTTCTATAAGAGACAGGATACGGGACCAGACGGCCAATCTCGAGCTCTCTCTCTCAAAAAAAAAAAAAAAATCAAACAAAATACCCCTAGTAAATACAAATAATTACTTTTTTTCCTGCTCACTATCATAATTTCCTCCGTTTGTAAATTATTTACTATACATTATTTATTTTTTCAAAGTTTTATGAACTAAATTCTGTCCACATTCACAATGGAGCGATAACACTGAAGTCGTTTGCATTTTTGCATTAGACTGGGGTGAGGAACCTAAGGCCCGGGGGCCAGAAGTGGCCCCCCAGCTTGTCTGGATCTGTCCCCCAAGGCTCAGGGCTCACCCCAGCACTGGGGAGCCCACACTGACGCTCAAGTCCCGTTCTCCCCTCACCACTGCCACCACCCCACTGTAGGGCCGGTGCACTCAAAATCTACTAAGTTGCCCCTCCCCCCCGGCTTTGGCATGGAAGGGGAATGTGGGGACTGTATTTCTCCTTCTCAGGGTCCACATTATTGTTGGTTTGGTTTTGATTTTTGTGTATGTATGTGTGTTTTTGCTTCTCACTTATGTGCAGCCTCTGACTAATTTCTCTGTGGGTCAGCAGCCCCTGACCCAAAAAAAGTTCCCCACCCCTGCATTAGATAATAAGAAAGATGCTATTCAATGAAGCCCACTTCTGCAACCATTAATCACAGGCTACGTCTACACTGGTGGCTTCTTGAGCAAGGCCTCTTTTGTGGAAGAGTTCTTGTGCAAAAAAATCTTCCAAAAGGGCATGTCCACACTGCCATATGCTTTTGCACAAGAGATGTGCTTTTGCACAAGAACATCCATGGCAATGTGGATGCTGTCTTGTGCAAGAAAGCTCTGATGGCCATTTTAACCATAGGGGCTTTTTGTGCAAGAAATTCATGTTGCCCATCTACACTGCTCTCTTGTGGAAGAGCTCTTGCGCAAGAGGGCTTATTCCTCGTAGAGAGAGGAATAACTCTTCCAGAAGATGCCCTGTTTTACAACTCTATTCTGTAAATTTACTTGCACAAGAACGCTCGTGCAGTGTAGACAGCAGGCAAGTTTTTGCGCAAGAACAGTTGTTCTTGCACAAGAAGCTGCCAGTGTAGACATAGCCTAAGTGTATATCACCTCACTTCATGAGTAGCACAAAATTCTTGTGGAACAATCCCTGCTTGAATTTGTCTCTCTTGAAAAGTGAACACAAGACAGTGTCTAAATGATCTGGTGCAGATCTCAGGAAATTTGCTAGGGGTCAAATAGAAAATGGTCCATATGAGCAAGTAATATATGTAACCTTTCTGCCAGCTAGCACCAGCAGCAGCCAGGGCCGGGTTCAATATCTAGGGGTCCCTTTTCATCCATCCCACACAGAACTGGTTTGAGCCCTTACCCAGTAGCCTGGGAAATTCACATACACCCCTGGGTGTCTCTGAGAGGCAATGCTTTGCCACTCTCAAACACAGAGTCTGAGTGTAGAAAAGAAACTTGTAATGGAAGAGGGAGAGAAGTCACATGGCATTAACTTGGGAAACCATCACAGAGTTCGTAACCAAACCATGAGTAAGCATCCCAGCTCAAGTGGATTGAACAATGTCCTTTGCCTCTCAGGTTCACAAGTTCCGCAATGTAAGTGTTCCTTTCACATGCCCAACCTTTCTCTGTATCCTACTCAAAGTTGCTGCCCTTGGTAAGGGCTGACCAGAGCTCAGAGGTGATTTTCACATCTCACCTCCCACCCTTGGGGTGGGGGTGGGGATAGGAAGCATCTCACCCACTCCATTGGCCACTCACCACTACTCCCGCCAGCTGCTCCCACCGGCTACCTGCTGGCTGCATGCTCCTGCCAGCCACCCTGATGCCAATGGGTTTGGATCTGGGCCAAACCTAGTGATTTCAGCTCTCTGTAGTTTCAGCTTCTCAGTGATTTCAGCTTCAGGACCCACAGCACAGACAAGCATAAAATAAAGAGGACTCCTTATGGAGTCTGTTTTTAGTTCTATCATTACAACGGGCAATGGAGGAGGGGAAAGACAGGTTGAACCAGTCTTACAGCTCATGCCTGGAGGGTATGAAGCCTGTTGGTTCAATTTCGCTCTGCTCCCCAATCCAATCCACTTGAGGCTGGAAGGGAAAGGCTTGTCCATCCAGATTCTTTACAATGACAGTGTCTCTCCTGCAAGCACTGGTGGTCATATTTTACAATTCCTATATTTAGGGTTAACATGGTTTGTGACCCTACAACAGCCAAATTAGTTACAATACTCAAAATTCCATCTAACAATTGACCATCCATCAGGCCTATAGCACTGGCTAAACTGAATCTGCATAACCATACCCAGGACTCCTTCCCCCTTTCAGGTGGCTGATTTCTTTCCCATTCCAGCCTGAGCTGTATTTACATAGGAACAGTTGTATACCTTGCAGGGCTAAACAACTGAGTGAGCATAAACACACCCAGGACTCCTTTCCCTTTTCAGCTGGCTACATTGGAAGCAGTGGTTCAGACCCTGCTTACATATGTATTCTCCTTTTTAAAGGCATTGGAACCAGTGATTTATATCTATTTAACTTTCAGGTTTGGGTCAAATAGGCAACCGCAGAAGTCTTCTGCTTTAATTTAATATTAGAAGTCTTGTAGTGTTCAAATGCAATATCTCTTCAGCCCCATCACTTTTGGGGGAATGCCATTCTGTCATCAGCAGGAACTGTAGCTAACATACATTCTGAGGAGCATCAGGGAAAGTTCTCAGTACAATTGTACTTAGCCAAACTACAAAAGAAATAATCTTCTATTTATCTATATTTCCCCCAACACACATGAATTTTAAGTGATTAAGATATTAAGCAGCCTTCATTTGTGCTTCTTTTGGTGTTAAATAAATAGATAAATCACCATGATCATCTCAGGCTCTCAAGCCAGGTGCCAGATCCCAAGACTGACGAAGTACTTAGGGGAATGACCATAGTGCAGCTTTCCGTGCAAAGCTCTGTGATTTTACACAAGTCTGAAACCATGTTTTGGCCTTTAACAGCTGACAAAATATTATGAACTTAAAAATACATCCTCTCTGAAGATTAATGGATAAGCTCTTCAAAAGTGTGAAGTGAATTAGGCATTCAGCTCTCATTGACTAACTCCCTAATGTTTGAAAATCCCACCAATTAACCTTAGAAAGGGGTGATGATTTTGTAGTAGCTGTGTGAGTGGAGGAGAGGAAGTCAATGGACTGGCTGGCAGAGGAACAGAAGACTATGGCTACATCTACACTGTGGCAGTTTTTTGGAAGAGGAAATGCAAATGGAGTTCTCATTTGCAAATCTTGCACTCTCATTTGCATATTCTCTTCCAATCCTTTTTGTGGAAGAGATTTTTGCGATAAAAAGCCCTGTGTAGATGGGGTCATTTGTTGGAAAAACTCCGTTTTGCACAAGATTCCTTATTCCTCAAAAGATGAGGTTTACGGGATCTTGCTCATATTTGTATTTCCAATTCAGCACTGAAATGGAGCAACTGGTCATTTTAAAGTCACCTGATATTGTTTCTGTTTCTTTATTGAGTATCCCTCACTTTTATAAAAGGAGGACATCCTGAATAAGTGACTAGGGATTAAATTCTTTTTGACAGAGGACAGGCAAGAGATCTGAGGATATCAATAAGCCTAGAGAATAATAAGTTGTTTCAAATCTTCTCTTTTCTTTTTCCCAGTAAAGAATGATAGACTAGCTACATACATGGACCACAATGCATTGTATATATATAGGAGTTGGGACCATGTGTGTGTCAACACAGCAGTGGGACAGTGCTCCTAGAACCTCTGATTAGAAGCTTGGATCTAAGGAAATTAATCACATAGGACAGAAGAAGACGTGACCACACTGTTGCAAACAGGAATGGACACTTATACAAAGAGCCATTACTTTGTTTGAATGTGACAAAAGAAAATTGTATGTAAAATCTGCTGTAAACAGCCAATAAATCTTGCTTTCTGTGTTTTGTGTCTTTCTCTCAGTCAAGAAGGAACCTAGGCATTTTCAAGTCTGGGGCTCATGTATATAGCTAGAGCTCAATAATGTTCTGGTGGAGGAGAAAGGAGAAGGTGTGAAATTCCATGTACGCCCCAAGTCCATTTGTTTAAATTTAGTGGTGTTCACTTTTCCATATCATTGATGACGTGTATTAGCAAATTCTCCTCCTTATTCATGATCACACAGTTATGTTTGTGAGACAGAAGAGAAAAAGGAAGCATCTCTCTGATCTCTAACCCTCAAAAGGGATCTGGATGGAGCTGAGAAAACACCCATTATGAATGCCAGTTCTCACACAAACAAATGTACTCACAAAAATACAGGCTTCCTCACAAGCCATTGTTTGAAAATATTTTTCTCAAATGTGTATTCTCAGAAAGTGAATTTAAAAAGGATAAGAGTTCAGTCCCTTTGAATTTGATTTAGGAGCCAATGGAATGATCATAAGTTCTGGGTTTAATCAAAGGAAAGTTTAACTTGTCAGAATTCTAATAAAGAAGATTATGTGCAGGTGATTGTGCTTTGTATATAACAAAAGATAGAATGTCACGATTAGGGGTTTGGAACGGGTCCCATATGAGGAGAGGTTAAAGCAACTGGGACTTTTCAGTTTAGAAAAGAGGAGACTGAGGGGGGATATGATAGAGGTATATAAAATCATGAGTGGTGTGGAGAGGGCCGATAAAGAAAAGTTATTTATTAGTTCCCTAAATAGAAGAACTAGAGGACACCAAATGAAATTAATGGGTAGCAGGTTTAAAACTAATAAAAGATAGTTCTTCTTCACTCGGGCTGTGTCCAGACCCAGGGGTTTTTTCCGAAAAAGTAGCCTTTTTCCGAAAAAACTTCACCTGCGTCTAGACTGCAGCCGTGTTCTTTCGAAATTAAATCGAAAGAACGCGGCTTTTCTTTCGACGGTGGTAAACCTCATTTTACGAGGAAGAACGCCTTTTTTCGAAAGTGCTCTTTCGAAAAAAGGCATTCTTGAATGCAAACAGGGGTTTTTCAAAAGAGAGCATCCAGACTGCCTTTCGAAAAAGCGGCTTGCTTTTTCGAAAGTTCCGCTTGCAGTCTAGACGCTCTTTTTCGAAAGAGGCTTTTTCAAAAGTATCTTTCGAAAAAGCCTCTTTCGAAAGAGGCTTGCAGTCTAGACATAGCCACAGCGTGTAGTCAACCTGTGAAATTCCTTGCCAGAGGAGGCTGTGAAGGCTAGGACTATAATAGAGTTTAAAGAGAAGCTAGATAATTTCATGGAGGTTAGGTCCATAAAAGGCTATTAGCCAGGGGATAAAATGGTGTCCTTGGACTCTGTTTGTCAGAGGCTGGAGAGGGATGGCAGGAGACAAATTGCTTGATCATTGTCTTTGGTCCACCCTCTCTGGGGCATCTGGTGCTGGCCACTGTTGGCAGACAGGATACTGGGCTAGATGGACCTTTGGTCTGACCCAGTACGGCCATTCTTATGTTCTTATGTCATCCCTGCTGTATGTTTTTATGTAGTTTTTCATTGTCATTTGTTAAACATATTACAAACAGTACAGACTTTACCTTCATCTGCCATGCTAAGAATGATGCGTCTCTCCTGCTTTATACATTAAATCACCTCTAAAAATGTTATACATAAATACCTGTAGAACCTATTGCCTTAGTAATCCTATTATTATTTGGCCTGATTTTTGACATTAATCAAAGTTACAGAAGAGCTCCCTTTCATTCGAGTCTCACCAAGCTTGCATTGCTCTCATTCACATGAAATTAAACTTTAGTGTCTCTGATAGAGCTGGTGCCACAGTTCAGGAAGACACAATTTATATAATAATATCTATCACAAGAATATTTAAGATTTTCCCCCACCCCACAGGGTGAAATGCTAATTCTCTGTGAAATCAGAGGAGGAAAATGACTTTTGTGTAGTGTAAGCCAATGACAAATATCCCTTATTGCTCCCAGTTGCTAGCAGGACTTCAGATTGCAGTTCTTTTGGTTGCTGTCACATGTGGTTGTCCTAGTCTATGGTCTCCCCCTTCCTCACCAGTGCTAGGCCATAAGGAACAATGTATGAACAGATCAAACATTCCCCACAGCATTTGACACCCACAGAGAAAGGAGAGACACAGCAGCAGTATTCTCAAGATTGGTAAGTATCCAGTGAACGGAACAAAAGTTTGTAAAGAAAGTACTGAATACAGACTTCCTGTAGTATCAAAAGGAAAATTTATGCATCGCCTTTGAGTTCAACTTCTCCATTAAAGCTTTTTCCCTATAATCTAGGGAGTTCTTATCTTGGTGACTTATGATGTTATGGAGGGGCTCATGCATGGAAAATGTCAATAGAAATAGTAACTCTAGAAGGGAAGGGCTTCCTAATTAGTCCCCATTTAGATTTTATGATGGCTTTGAGATCTGCTCATCCTGACAGTGCGCACTCTGGTTACATATTGTTCTAGCCTGAGGGAACCATAGGAAAATCCAGATTTATTGTACCTATCATACCAGCATATTTCATTTGCCATTATGAGCAGCCATCTCGCAATGATGCAGGAGTATTTATTACAGATTAAATTGTAGGACCTGGATGGTTTAGTGAGGTTCTTGAGGTATCATTTATGTCATTAACTGGCTCATTATCAGATCTGCAAATCTGAATTCCTCTTTTTTTGTGTGCCTTGTTTAAGAGCAGAGATTTGGGCTGGAGCACTTTCATGCTGCAGTTTGTGGCAGCATATGTGTGCATCAAGTTTAAACACAGACAAAGCAAATCACTGATATCCTCTGCATTGTTATTTACATTGTACTGAAGGTTACAGCGTGCGCTGTTCTAATGATTTTTGTTCGGAGTCTTTGGGGGTTATAAATTATAATACCTAATAATTATCTATGGGGTTACGTAAAATAGGACACAAATCCATCTTCCGCTTGGGGTGATATTTCGTCTGATCATTTCACATATGTTTCTTTACTGATTCTCTTCATTACGCTGCACCTTAGAATCACAAGATTGAAAAAGATGGTTTTAGAGGAGGAGGTAATTTAATTGTAATTATTTATAAAGTCCATTGCAATGTGAGCTGATTACTAGAGGCAAGATGATGCAGTAGTTGTTTCTTAATTTTGGATTTTTAACCCTACCTGTGCAGTTATTTGAATAAAATTAATCCAGACCTGATTGTTGTTGTTGTTATTATGTATAGACAATAGATTGTTCTTACATGTGCTAGCTGCTTTTAGGTAACTAATATGCACACAGGTTCTTTCGTTCAGATCTATTCTTAGATTTAGTGATATTATTTGAATTTATTGTTTGACTCAACTTGTGTGTCCATCCTTGTTGGTATTTGCCCTATTTACTCTCCTATATTGCTTTTTCATAAAACCAGGCGAATGGCATTTAAGTTGTTGTGTTCTTTGGTATTAAAATGCACTTCATACAAGCACAGAACTACATACAGGAATGCTGGGCTCAGATCACAGATTATATGAGAAAGAAAAAGTGCCCCATTGTTTAGTTGTTGAGCTTAATTAATTTATTAGATATATAATATTTGCAAGACAACAGATGTTTTGAAAGAAGGTAATAATATTAAGAAAATCAAAGTAATGTTTCTGGAATCTCCCATCATTCTACAAATACGGAGGAATTAAATTATCCTAAGGAAACATGGTTTGAAATGGGTGTGTGTGTGGGGAGGGGGAGAGTTATTGCACTAAAGTCATTGTCATAAAAGTAACAATTTTTAAATTATATGTGCATGTTATTTTAATTTAAAAGGCTGAATAATATCCCATCACCCCTTAACACTCATTTAGCAAAGGGGTGATTCAAATGTGTACTTAATCATACATCCAGAATGTACTATATTCCCCAATATCCATTTTAGAAATGGTACAATTCAGATATTTTGGTATGTCCCAAAGGTGGGGGAAGGGAGTGGTGGAGGAAAAAGTCAGTCAAAGAGGCAGAGAAAAGTGAAATTCTAAGAGCAACAGAAGTTGGCTGTCAGGTTGTGTTTGTAGCTCCAAAACAGATGATTGGCATCAAAATCATTTTTACACTGAAACTATGAAAGGATATGAGAACACAGAACAGAGACCTCACATTTAAACTTGTTGCTTACAACTTAGAGTTAATGAAGTGAGGTTGAAAGGTCAGATGGAAACATTTTTATTTTTACTAAACGTATTATATTGATAGGGTAGACCTGTACTTAAAAACTTCTTAAATAGGCACATACATATAGATATAAATAACTACACACAAATACACATTTTAACATTCAGAATTCCATAGTGCATTCTGAATAATTGTATAAAATTAAATGTATCAATTTTAGTTCCGATACTAATAATTACAAATATATTGAATATTTTTAATAGAATTATCTGCTGCAAAGTTAAATCATGCAAAAAAAGGTTCCACTGCAGTACATGACCCTATTTAGAACTTACCTTCTTTTTTAACCAGAGCTTGATTAAAGAATGCTTAGCTAAGTTTTATTCTCTGTCACAAGTAACTTGGGACCATTATTTTTTATTTTATTTTGCAACCTTAAAAAACATTTTTAGAGTCCAATGTTACCTGAAATTTTGCTTTTATAAGCCAAAGAGACACGGTGAAGTCCTAGTTTTTTTCTATATTATTAATTGGTATCTCTTACAAGTCATCTTTTTAAATACTGCTCTCAAGACAAGAGGAAATGAAAACATAAGCTTGATTTTTAACAGTGTTTTCCATACTGAATTGTTATAAGGTTATAACTATATTTAAATACTTTGCTCCAAAACTACAGCTATATCTGTAAGGGAAGCATCCCTAAATACAAATGCTTAGAATATTGTTTGGCTAGTCCCTTGATAAACATTTTAAACTATGTTGAGCATGGATTGTAATTATTTAAAAATAACTCTCTACCTGAGTTGATAGCCAATTAAACAGAACTTGGTATAAAATGAGTTGTCTCTTGCACTCTGTATATAGGGACTCTTGAATAAATAAAAATCTGTAATGCTATAAATAGGCTCCTTGAAATAAGAGATTCTTAGCTGAGGCTTCTTTGTAATGCTCCTCTCACCAATCTCAGTGCTTGGTCTTTGCAGCATAATCTTAATATCAAGCTTGCTCATTAATCTCCATTCTTTTTTTTTAGGTTAGTCTAGACTGTTCTTGTAGCTGTAGTACTCACTGGGTTGCCGTAGGAACAAGGGATTCAAGTAAATATGCTTATGGAGAAGAAATGGCTACTAATTAAATGTGAATAGCATTTATAAATTGCCCAGTTATTGCAAAATGCAGAGCATAATATGGTTTGATGTACTTAATTAATAAAAGGCATATATATATATATATATATATATATATACACACACACACACACACACACAAATTAATGTATATTTTTATTTACATAGGAAGTGAAGCCAATTTTTTGAACAAAATTATACTTTATATGATTTTGCTCCTCTCTAGGCTATAAATCCTATAATCTTATACGTATATCCTTTTATTGCATTTACATGGCAGATAAAGACATTTGGCTCACGGGTATAGCTACTGAAAACCTTCAATATTTCCTCACCAAAATCTAATTCAATTTTAACTGTTAAAAACTCACTATAATATCCATCTCACGTGATATTTTCATATTCTTATCTTTCCCTTTCTATTGTTGACAGAATACACACATTGCGTTGAATTATTAGGAAAGCATGCTATTATTTTTGGAAATAGTCTCCCTGCTAGAGGACCCCCACAGATCACATTTTTACGCCTGAAATTAGCATTAGGTTGTTCACAAATCAATGAAGCGCAGGAAGAAACTCACCTGTGCTAGGTAAGGGATTCACTAAATGATCTAATAGGTCTTTGCCATCGCTTGACTTCCTCTGATTCCAGCATTCATAAAGAATTGTATACCTTTTTTATTCTCATTCTATTTTAGTTCTATGTTTGGAACCAACTTATTTAAAAGCAATTGATAAACAAATGGTCCACAGCATGTTGGTGTAAGTCTACTAGAGTAAGTCTTATCTGCATTTCCAGGACAGGAAAGCCATAAAGTTAAATGGTCCATGTTCATAGTTATGTTAACTTGCAAGTTAACTGAGGCAACTCCTGTGCTTGAATCTTATTTAGTATTCTTTGTGTTACAGCTCTTCAAAAGTCCAAATCTGCACCAGTGAGAGGAGCAAAGGAGAAAAACGTGTGGTGGAAAGCACCCTTAAAATCATACTCTGGCAAAACAGAGTCTATTCTCCATGCTACCACCTCTACTTGAGTCTGAAAAATTCCTCTACATGGAGACAAGAAAGTCTCCAACCCTCTTAAGCATGAGATCACTTTTTGAATTTAAGTGCAATCCAGGATCCACCTCAAACCCAAATACCCTTGCCCCACATTCTTCCTGTCCCTTCTCCAAGACCCCGCCCCTGCTCACTTCATCCTCTCTCCCCTATCCTCACTCACTTTTATCAGGCTGGGAGCAGAGGGTTGGAGTGTGGGGAAGGGAGGTGCAGGCTCTGGTCTTGGGCTAAAGGATTTGGAGTGTGGGAGGTGCTCTGAACTGAGCCTGCAGCAGGGAGCTGTGGTACAGGGGATGGTTCAGGGTGCAGGCTCTGGGAGGGAGTTTGTGCGCAGGGGGACTCAGAGCTAGGGCAGGAGTTTGGGGTTGGAGGAGGGGTTCAGGACTGGGGCTGGGATTCAGACTGCAATCTCCAGCTGGGCAATACTTACCACAGATGACTTCTGGGGGTGGAGAGTGAGGCTAAGGCAGTCTCACCCCCTGCCCTGGCCCTGCACCACTCCCAAAAGCAGCCACCAAACTCTCTCCATCCCTGCCCCTTCACTCCACTCTGTGGAAATGGGGTACAGGTTGGGGGAGGGGCACCCTAACATCAGCACCCCCTTCTCTTCTTCCCATGCCCTGCACAGCAACTGGGAGGCTCCTGAGGATGGAGGGCAGCTCCAAGGCAGAGGCAAGGAGCAGCATGGCAGTGCCGAGAGGGGCAGATGAAATGCTGGCACTCGATAGCTCCCAGCCAAACCTGTTAGGATCATCTGCCAAAGGCTCTAAGATCTACCAGTAGATCCCAGTCTACTGGTTGGTGACCACCACTCTACATGAACAATATAAAATGAGTCTGTGTGGGCTATATGACATGCTTCTCCCTACACATATAGTGAGTCTTCTGTTGATAAAGGCACCCACTTTGACACAGCTCTCCATAAACCCTATTGAAAGAGGCATGCAAAACAGACTTGGCAACGGGACTAATAATGGGAGAAATGCCATCCAGCTAGCCTTGCTTCCAACCTGAGGCAGGTTTGCCAAGAGAAGGAATGAAGGCCCCTGTTCTATGCAGATGCTCAAATATCTGCATGGTCGACACAGGCATTCCTATCAGATCACGTTCAGGGTTCCTATGGTTGACAATCATGTCCTATGCCACTTCATCACTGTTTCTAACCCTTCCCCACAAAGTGAAGTGTGGCTCTGGGTTTCTGTAGTTTCTAAGCCATTGAAATTGGGAAACAGTTTCTTTGTGTTCATATATTGTAGAATCATAGACTCGTAGAATTCTTATCATGCAAAAGGGTACACCTTGACACCAGATACTAAAAGTAGCCATTCTCTTGCAGAGTGATTTCAGGAACCAACTAGAGAGAGAGAGACTGCGGAACTGGCTTTCATATGCAAATTTGACATGTTAACCCAGGGACTGAACAAAGACATTACCTGGATGGGCCGTTATATTCAACACCCAAATGACATCAAAAGCTAAATATTGGATACTTAAAGCCCACTATATTAGCCTCATTTAGCATGGACACTATAATAGACAGGGTTTTTTTTTCTTTCTTGTCTCCTCCCACTCTCCCTTCTTTTTGGACTTTCTGAGCCTCTCTGTGCCTCCTGCTCCACTCATCATCTGAAGAAGTGGGTTGTGCTCATGAAAGCTCATGATACTATCTATATTTTTGTTGTTAGTCTCTATGGTGCTACAGGACCTTTCATAGTTTTTAAGGGGTTTTTTTTAAGTTACATTCTAAGGCTATGTCTAGACTGCAAGTCTCTTTCGAAAGAGGCTTTTTCAAAAGATACTTTCGAAAAAGCCTCTTTCGGAAAAAAGTATCTAGACTAGAACAAGTACTTGCGAAAAAGCAAGCCACTTTTTCAAAAGAGAGCACCCAGGGAGTCTGGATGCTCTCATTTGAAAAAGCACAGTTTGCATTACATAGCGCCTTTTTTTTGAAAGAGCGCTTTCGAAAACAGGCGTTCTTCCTCATAAAACGAGGTTTACTACAGTCGAAAAAACTGCCACATTCTTTCAATTTACTTTCAAAAGAATGCAGCAGAAGTCTAGATTCAGGTAAATTTTTTTCAAATAAAGGCCAATTGCTCAGCCAGACCAAAGATTCTGAGTTAACAGTGTCCTCTTTGCCATACATCACATGAGATGGTGGATACTGTTTTACCTAGGGCACCAGACTGGGAACCAGTCCAGGAGATTTGAGCTCACTTCTCAGCACTACCACAGAGTTTCTGGGTGACTTTACCCAAGTAATTTCATCTTTGTGCCTCAGTATCCCAACTAGAAATGCAGATCCTTCTTGTGTATGAAGATCACAAGCTTTTGCAGACAGAGACTCAAATATACACATATGCATTCTCTCTCTGAACCTAATCTTGGTAATACCTGGGAGTTTCAGGCATGGCACCCAAAACTGAGGTTACAAAAACACAAAATGAGAAGCCATTTTTGATCATTTGAATATTAGCAACTTGCTAAGATGACACTAGATATCTTTGGCAGAATCAGAAATAGAACCTACATCTCTTGACTCCTAAGCATTCAATTGAACTTCAAGACAATCTTCATTTCTTCTTTTAGGAATAAGTGATAATATCAGCTCTTCTTGGCTAAAAAAAATATCCAAAGGATATTTGCAACAGAAGACTACATATGTATTCTACATTTTTAAAAGCTTTCACCTCCACCTCCCAGTGCTAGACTCTTAATATTATTAAGGCTGAGTTTTGCCAGACTGCTTATGACAGTTAGGCTACATCTACACAGCTAAAAGCCTATGCAAATGAAGCACAGATTAGTATATTGCTGCACTTCATTTGCATAATTAATTAGGAGCCGTTTTTGTGTACAAGGATTTTGCGCGAAAAGGTGCCATCTACACAGCTCTTTTTTGCGCAAAAACCTCTTGCACAAAAGGGATCCGAAGAGGAAATGCAAATGCGAGCATGACACATGCAAATGAGTGCTCAATTTGCATTTCCTCTTGCGGAAAAGTCTTGAAGTATAGACGTAGCCTCAGTGTGTGGATTACATATGTAAGACACAAAAAAGATGTGGACGAATGTCACAATCATATATTATTATAGAAAATATAAACAATACACGATACTTTCAAATATGTTTATACAATCAAGGATCATGTTATGTAGTACAGAGAAAATATACTTTAATACATTAATGGGAGCCAATAAAAAAAATCATTGTAGCACATATGTGAAACTTGCAGCTCACTCAAGTAGCTACATTTAAAGGTTTCTGTTGAGCATACTTTAGTACATTTACTGAATTCTAGACATTCTGCAAAGGATATTCTACCTTTTGCAGCACTTTCTCACTTGAACAGAAGAAATAGACTCTATAAGCACATTAATTTAGTTCTCAATATTAAATATAATCAGTGGACTAAAAACTACCCTCAGTTATACCAAAGAATATCTGGATTAAATCCAGGAAAGCTACTGTGGATTTATACTGGTGTAGCTGACAGGAGAATTTTGCCTCATATTTTCCTGAAGTTCATTGCTATCATTTGGCAATTAATTCACTATTACCTGCACTCAGTGTAGTGCAAGTCTGTGCAGAATTTGGACAACTGAATTAAATTTAAGGAGTGGAGTCTGTTTATCAAAGAATTCAAAGTGGGTGGGTCAAAAATAAAATTAACTTTATATTATTTTATGTCTCTTAATTTGTCACCGTTTCATTTTATCCCCTGTAATTTAAGGTTTGATCTTGCAACTGTTTGTGCCCATGAGTAACTTTAGCCATCGTAGTAAATGAGTCTACTTAAATTCATCAAGATAACCACGACCATAAGTGTTTGCAGAATCAGGCCATTAGAAGTCTTTCCTTTTGGGGGTGGGGGATTGTATGTGCCATCTCATTTTCTCCCTCTCTCACCCATCCTGCCACTTGTTCCCTATTTATATGCAGACAATGGTTACCAAAATGCACTAGCAATCCTCTTCCCCAGTATTATTCATACAGTGCCACAGAAGTGTAGGACACATAACAGGTTCCCGTTCTGAGGGAAAAGTATTGGGGAGAGAGACGAACTGGTCTTAATTCCTCCTAACCATTTACAATTCACATGTCTTTGTCAGATAGGGAGTTGGATGACTATAATGTCATGTTTGTCCTTCACCCTGAGAAAAAATCTCCTTTTAAAGATCAGCAGCTTATCTTTATTGACAGTAACTTTGGAGGCCATCGTATTTGCATATATGTTGTGTCTTCCCAAAGATTGTTTTAATATAAACAAAATGAAATAAAAGCCTTTGATTCACAAACATATATGGGGCTCTGCATCTAGAACCAATGTTACCAGAAGACAGTTGATCATTTGGCTACGGTAGTAGACTGGGCCTCAAGAGAATTAGGTTTTTCCCAGCTCTACCTCTGAATCCTCAGGAGAATCTGGGCATGTCACATATGTTGTCCTATTTAAAGAAGCTTAAATCTTTCTTAAAATGAAAATAACTACCCTACTCTACAGGGTAGTTTGATCAAGATGCTTTGATTTACACTGAATACTGTAGAGTCAAAATGAGGGAGGTAGTATCATTTATTGCTCCAACTTCTGTTGGTGAGGGAGACAAGATTTCAAGCTATGTGTAAGCTCGAAAGTTTATCTGTCTCACCAAAAGAATCACCTCCATGTAGTCAACACAAATTTGGAAAATGTATTAAACATTTTCAAATCCATCATTTAAAGAACAAGGCAAAATTCTCCCATTCATTTCCGCACTTCAGTGCAACATAATTGGTTTCAATGAAGTTGTACAAAATGCCTTACCTTTTCCATTTCCAGGCAGAAATAATCAGAATAAATAAATGTTTCCATTCCTGACCAAGACCACTTTTATTGTATATAAGTTACATTTCAAGGTTTGAAAACCATTTTCTTATTTCTGAAAAAAACCCACAATTATAGAATTTAGAAATGAAAAGAAACATTAGGTCAACTGAACCATTACCGTGGAAGATTGTTGACTATAGAAATGTATCAAGTGCTTTGTCCAGCACAATTTTAAATTGTTCATGTGATGAAGCTTCTGTCATTATTCTTGAGAGACCACTAGGGCTATTTCTCATTTCTCAAGTGTTTCCTGATTTTCAGCACAATTTTTTTATTGTTTGATTCCAGGTCATTGCTTTTTTCTATGATATATCCCCTTGAATCTCTCTACACAACTGTTTTCATTCTCTGGTGTTTACACCTTTTCAAATACTTGCAGACAGATACCATATCCCTTTCTACTCCTCATGGGACTGGCACAAAGCTTGTCAACGTCAATGAGAGACATTAGTTAACTTTGATCAGGATTGACTGAGGCCACATTTGGCCAAACTATATCTATTTAATTTTTCCTCAGAATTCAGTCCATCCAGCCCCTCAATCATTTTTGTGGATCGGTTCTGAACTCCCTCCCAGTCTGTCAACATCTTTCGAAACTTGCAGTTATGACAGAATCTCTTTTGTCACTTGGGCAATACTCAGTGTGTTTAGATTAACTGGGAATACGATGTGCAATATGCTGAGAGCTCTGGCCCAGATGCAGTGAAGAATGTAAGCAAGGGAGTCAATTGCACGGGCCTTGGGCAATTTAGTGGCTCCACATTCCCAGAAGGGGTGGGGCCTTGGATAGGAGGGGTGGTGCTGGTAAAGCCAGTCCCAGCACTGCCCGGGTGGCACGGTTCTCCCACACACACGCTTCCTACTGGCACTCAGAGCTGGCTGGAGTGTGCAGCATGGTGCTCCTGCAGCAATTCTAAAGAGCCTGGGTCTCTGGCCACTGCCACTGTCACAGTGGCTGTGATAGAGGCCAGAAGCCCTGGGCCCTTTAGAATTACCAGGGCCCAGGGCAATCGCCCCTTTTCCCTGCCCCCATTGGTGGGCCTGCTCATAAGCGTAAGCACCTGTGTAGCCCCACCAAACTCAAGTCCATGCTTAAATGCTTTTGAGAGCTCAGCTCCCTACAGGATCAAGCCCATAACTAAGAGTCAACAGACAACTCCCAAGATATTAGATAGGGAGGTTTGGAGAGTGAACTTCGAACAATCAGGTTTTTTTCAGTCATTAAAATTTCTACCAAGATAGAGAACTTGCATGTAATGGTTTATCATGCTGTAATGCTCAATCTAGAAGGCCAGATTATGCCAAACTGACTCATGCCAAGTAGTACCTTACTCTGCAGGTAGTCTAATGACATTAAAGTGAAACTCTTAATGTCTCCTTTTTTTCAAATGCTTCCCTTTTTTTCTTTTTTGAATTATTGATATGTAAATAATAGTTACAAACTTTCAATATATACACAAATACATTTTTAAAAGAAAATCAATACTTTAAAAATAATTATGACATATGAGTGCTGGGTAGATGCTCTGAAAATGTGGACAGTTCATGAAAATTATGTATTCTCTCAATATGCATATTTGTTAATATTCATGGCATATATAGTTATACTTTTTTTGTTTTTGATGAAAATGTTGATTTTCTACTTCTGGTTCCTCATCACAGTATCAGTTGTTCTCCTACAGTAAAAGATTTACTATAAAAGCTAATAAAATAACTTGAAGTTAAACACTGTATGGTTCTTGAAATATATTCTTCTAATAGTATGATGGAGTCACCCACATCTAAAACTCAGCAACAACTAAAAGAGAAAAGGGAGAAGCCCAGAAACAATGGCCAGAAGAATGTCCCAACTTCTAAAAAAAAATCCACCAGTATTTAAAAGATCATGCAGATGTTATTCATGTATGAAATTTTACTTCTGACTATGCTGAATGTCATGGTGTAGGGCAACTGCTCTTGTATTTTCCCCTTGTTGTCCACCAAGGGCACCCATGCTTAGATAGCCATTTCCTAGTTGTTACATCTTTTGGTAACACTTCCTACTGGCTCCTCTTGGGTGCAGACCTTTCTCTCTCCCTGGGATTTTTATCAGGCTATTAAGTTCCCAACTCTCAGTGGGTGATTCTCAGCAAGGCCATCATCAGGTGCTTTGCTCTCTCCAAAGGCTTTAAACCGTGTAATTGCCCACTGTTATAGGTTAACACACAGCTCTGAAACAAACACATTTATTCTTAATGTGAAAGTTTTACAGAGTAAACATAGTAGAACCATTAAAGAATGCACACACATGCTAAAAAGCTAACCAGAGTTCACGCCAAGTCCTACCTTGGGTTCTGGCAGGTATCAGTCCTTCAAACCTTTCCTAAGGATTAGCCACCTCTGCCTTGAGAATAAGGTTCTGTCCATTTGCTGGTTCAGGAAGAAGTCCTTGAATCAGTGCAAACAGGTTATTTGTCCAACAATTCTTTGTCTGTTGGTCACAGGTAGGCCACGTCTAGACTGCAAGCTTCTTTCGGAATAAGCTTTTCCTCGAGATCTTCCAGAAAAGCTTATTTTAAAAGAGCATCCAGATGCAAAAAGTGCAATGAAAAAGTGATGTGCTTTTTCAAAAGATAGTGTCCAATCAGTGTGGATGTTATCTCGCATTTAAGGCTACCCGGAACCAATTCAGGCAGGGCATTAGGTCAGCAGCTGCTTCCGGGTGCTGTTGCCTAAGCTTAGCTGAGACGCGTGCTTAAAGGGACCCCCCTGGACATCTGTTTCTCTGCTTCTGCTGCTTGCTTGCCTAACTCTCTGAAGGACAGCAAAGCTTGTACAGTACATGCTCTGGTTGTCCAGCTCTTGGATGCCAGAGCATACTCCTAGCTATGGAGCCGGAGCTGCCGCTGGGCATACGATGGCCCCACACTACCATGCTACAGTTTCTGCAGGCTGCCTTCATGGCCCTGCACGAGTTTGACACTTGTCTCATCATTGAGACCCTTTCCCTGTGTGCAGGAGCAATGTCCTTACAACCGCACCCCAATGGAGAGACAGTTCTGGAGGCTGGACACCAGTTCCAGCTGGTGGGACCGGCTGGTCATGGAGCAGTGGGATGACCAGCAGTGCTTCCAAAACTTCTGCATGCGGAAGGCCACCTTCATGGAGCTGTGTGCCTGGCTCGCCCCTGCCTTCCAATGACGGGACACCCAGATGTGACCCTCCATCCTCCTGGAGAAGTGGGTCACTATTGCTGTCTGGAAGCTAGACACCCTAGACACCAATCTGTGGGCAACCAGTTTGGCATGGGAAAGTCCACAGTCAGAGCCCTCCTCATGGAGGTAAGGCACTCTCAGGCTGCAGTTCCTGGAGAGTGGGAGAAGTACTGGAAAGGGGAACCCTAGGGAAAGGAGGTAGAAGTCCCGTTCCAGGGGGGTTCTTCTGTCCTGCCCTCACACAGCCCAGCGGGCTTGAAGTGTTTGGGAGGGGAAGAAGGAGGGGGGAGTTTCCCAAGGGCTCAGGCACCCCCTCTCATTCTCTGTTTTGTGTGTTTCTTTGTCTCCTTCTGCAGTTGATAAGGGCCATAAACTCCATCCTGCTACAGGGTCATCTGACTGGCAGACCTGGACCACATTGTAGCCAGATTTCCCGCCCTGGGTTTCCAACTACAGAGGGGACCTAGATGGAACCCATATTCCCATCCAAGCACCACAACACTGAGCCGCCCAAAACATCAACCGCAAGGGCTATTTCTTGATGGTGCTGCAGGCCCTGGTCGACTACCATGGACAGTTCCTGGATGTTTTTGTCGGGTGGTTGGAGTGGGCGCATGACGCCCACATTTTCAGAAATTCAAGCTTCTACGAGAAGCTGGAAGCTGGCACATTCTTTCGCCGGCATGGCTTTCAGGTTGGTGATGTACAGATGCCACTGCACATCATGGGGGATACGGTCTACCCCCTCATGCCATGGCTGATGAAGCCACACACCAGCTACCAGGACCCTAGCAGGGATCGATTCAATGCCCGCTTAAGCAGAGCCCGCATCCATGTGGAATGCGCTTTTGGGCACTTGAAGTGCAGTTCAGGTGCCTCCTGACCCTCCTCCATGTGGGGGAGCACAATACTCCTGAGGTGATCTTGACCTGGTGTGTTGTCCACATTGTGGAGAGGAAGGGGGAGGCCTTCCTGCCAGGGTGGGGGGTAAAGGCTGGTCGGGAAGGAAGGGCCTTTGAGCAGCCATGCACAGCTGCCATCCGCCAGACCCATCAAGTGGGGGTGTGAATCCGGGAGACCCTGAGGGAGAGTTTCTCAGAAGAACCTCAGTAACTCTCCCCAGGGCCTCCTCACTAAGGGCCTGTGCTTTGCCGAGGAGGGGGGCTCAGACCCTGGATAGGAGCAGTGAGGAGGGTGGCTCTGTGCTGGGAGTGGTGCGTGGTGTGGCTGGAAGTGCCACCTTGTTTCTGGGTGTTGCACACACACCTGTGTCTGGCAGCGCTGTCCATGAGAGCAGGTGGTGCCTTGTGTGTGCAGGCAATTCCATGTGGGGCGCTCCTCAGTTTATGTGTGATCGTGCATGTGTCCTTGTCCCCAGCCTGCTTCCAGAGCTGACTGGTGGTGGGAAGACGTCACCCCTGGGGGTCAGACATGTGTGTGGCATCCCCAGAGCCTGTTAGCAGGAGCTCAGAGGTGCTCCAGGGCTGTATCCTGGGCCACATGGCGCAGACTGCCGCTGCACGTGCTTCCACATGCACGGAGTGCAGCACGATGTCCAGGCTGAGAAGTCTGAGCAACGATCGCACCCCAGCCCCTCAGCACTGTATCACCACCTACTCTCCAACCTTCTCAGAAGGCTTTGCTTCTGTAACTCCCATCCTGGGCCCTCGCAAGCACAAGGTAGGTCACACACTGAGTGGCTATGTATAGCTACAGCCTGCCAACCACACATGAACCACACTCTGGCTTCTGGCAGCCTAGGTCACTCCTTCCAGGATGACCCCAACATATTCCCAGCCCCTAATTTTCCCTAAAGCATGTGTATTGCGCTGTCCAGTTTCTCCTATACAGTTCAGATATTACAGGTCCATGTTGCCTGTAAAGGGTCAGTGTACAACAGTTTGCTACTTTAATTGAAGTTACCAATCAACTCAGTATAAACACAACACTGGATTAGCATTGATTAAAAATAAAATAAGTTTATTTAACTACAAAGAGATAGATTTCAAGTGACTACATGGCACAAGGCATTCAAGTCAGAAATGGTTATAAAAGAAATAAAGACAAAAACATTTTATAGTAACTAAAATGTACCAAACTAGACTTGATTCGAGATAAATTCTTACCACATTACCAGTAACATGACTGACCAAATAAGGTCAGGATTTGCCCTCCTCTCTACCCCCCGCCCTGCCCCGCAATCCAAAATGTTAGCTCCTTTGTTTTCTTATGTGAACGAGAAAGACAAAGCGAGAACACCTTTTTTATTCTTCACTTTTATAGTATAGTCCAGTTACCCTTTGAAATGTATTTTCCTGGGATTACCCTTAGATAAAATTCCTTCCAGCTGCGCAGAAGGTATGAAGGCCTAACTTTCATGATGAAAGAAGTTCCCTGTTGTTGTTTGTTGACATGTAAATCAATCTGTTTCTGTCCCCGCCGCCCCCCCCCCCCCCCGCACCAGACATGTCTGCAGATGTCAGCTTGTCCTTTATCATTAAGAAACAGGTTTACAGCCTCCCCAGACTTGTCTTCTAAACACATTTCATTCATAATTTCAGATTATTCATAATATGCCTATTGGACATACATTTCATTATGATATTATTGACTGGTGAGTTATTAGTTTTCAAACAATACTGATCAGTCATATTTTGTACAAAGATTATTACCACAGTGTGCAAGATGTGAATACAGGATATATTCAGAGCAAATTATGCTTGTATGTACAGTCACCAACTTTTTTATATAATCTGCTTTCATCACTGCAGTGCATATTTGTCGCAAGTGTTTCTGTCAATGGAAAACGTGGTCCACCATAGGTAAGTATCTCAATGTAACCCCCCTTACTCTCACTGTCCACCACAATGTTTTGTGGGATATTTTTCAGGTCTTTGTGAAATACCAAGGAATTTTCAGGAAACTAGTGGTCAAGTTCCCTGAAGATCACTTTCTCCATCCCGTAATGCTTAATCTACTCCATAATTGTGTCATTTTTTCAACACTCCTACAGTCATTCCCACATCCTGATTTTCAGTTTCCATCAACTTTATGGCAGAAGAATGTATCCTATAGAGCTCAATGCAATTTTTAAATGTCAGTGAATACCACTACAACCAGGTTTGTGAGAATGAAGAACAGGGGATGTTCAGCAACGACAACCATGAGTGGAACACCACTTCTGGGAAATGAGTATTTGCTAGTGGGATCACATTGTAATATATGTTTAGGATGATGAGCAATGGTTGCAGAACTTTCAGATGTGAAAACTATGTGCCAAGTTTGCCTCAGCCCTTCAACAGAGGGACATTAAAATCAGAGCAAGAGCAAGGAGCAGCAAGTGGCAGTCCAGCTCTGGAAGCTTACCAGGTCAGATTGTGGTCAGTCAATTAATTTAGAGTGGGAAAATTCACAGTGGGACCATTATCATCCAAATGCATAAGGCCATTAAGCATATCTTGCCACATATGACTGTGACTTTCAGCAGAGTTCAGAAAATAGTGGCTAATTTTTCAGCAAAAGGGTTTTTTAACTGCAATGGGCTGACAGACACTGAGCATATCCCTATTTTGGCACCAGGCTACCTTACCATTGAGTGCAAGTGCTAATGGATCAACAGGAAAAAATTCCCTTATGTAAACATGGGCTGGTCAGAAAAGGTGCATGATGCTCACATCTCTAAGAATACTACTCCAAAAGCTGGAATCAAGGACATTCTTCCTCAACTAGTGTTAAAATGCCTACGGTGATTCCATGGGATTCGGCCTTTCCTTGTGCTACTGGCTCATGAAGCCATTCGCTGACTGCCTTGACAACACGGAAAGAAGACTACTGGCCCAGCAGATGCAGAATGATAATTGAGTGTGTTTTTGTTAGATTGAGGGTTTACTGGTGCTGTTTACTGGAGGCAAACATCCCAATTTTTTATAGTTGCATTTTGTACACTGCATAATACCTGTGAGGTGAGCAGGAAACGGTACTGCCAGGGTGAAGTGGTGAGGTGGACCAGGAGTCTGCTGAATTTAAACAGCCAGACACAATGGCCATTATCAGAACCAACCATGGAGCTATATGGCTAAGAGAGGCTCTAAAAGAGCACTTTACCAGTCAACCACAGTAATATTGTGTGATGCTTTTCATACGTATGCAGCAAATTATGGACCCTTCAAGGGACATCCACTAATAATTCCCCATGACCACGTCCACTGCCCCTGTCACACAGTCATTTCCAGGACCCTAGTTTATTGAAACATCTCTGGAATGGGGTCTTCTGGCTCACCAGCTGTAGTCTGCTCATTACATTCTGCAGTATATGCGTGTGTGCAAATCCATGGTGTCCTGGTGTGCTTCCCAATGCACCACTGGGTCCCTTTGCCTGCTTCTCTCTGCTTCCTTAGCCCTATTCCATGGGTGTGGATATGTGGCACCTCCAAGCTCTGTATTCATAGGCAGAAGCTTTAGACAACTGGAAACACTGGCAGAACATATCCTCCCTAGTCCACTTCCTTCTTCACCTATCAGGTGTTTGGTGGGCACGGAGTTGGGTTGCCAACCCAAACAGCCTTCCCGAAGGCCTCATGCCCCGAGTCACTCCATCTCCACTCCCTCTGCCACTTACTCTCCCCTACCCTCACTCATGCTCATTTTCACCAGGCTAGGGCAGGGAGTTGGTGTGATGGAGAGGATGGGAACAGAAATGAAGGGTTCAGGGTGCAGGAGAGGGCTCTGGGCTAGGGCATCATTGAAGTGTGGGAGGTGAATGAGGGCTCGGGTTGGGCTGTGGGCTCTGGAGTGGGGACATGCATGAAGAGCTTGGGGTGCAGAAGGTGGCTCTGGGCTGGTGGGTGGATGCAAGGGGTCTGGAATACAGGGGGAAGCTCTGGACTAAAGCAGGGGGATGAGATCGGGGAGTGGGTATGAGCTTCAGGCTGTGGATGCAGGCTCCCAGAAGGAGCCCAAGATGAAGGGCTCAGAGTGCAGGTGAGCTCAGGATGGGGGCAGGGAACTGGGATGTAGGAGAGGGTGTCACGGAGTGTGGGGGAGTCACTGGACCCTGCACCCCTCTCTGCACTCAGATGTGACTCTCAGCCAGCAAGTACAACAGAAGGTGTATTCATTGACAGGAACACAGCATAGCCCAGATTTGTTGTTACAGGAACCAGGAGCATTTAGTACAATCCATCTTGGGAGAAGGGGGACCTCGAGCCCCAGGTCTGGGCCCCTGCCACTTCCCCCCAAGCCAGCTAGGCTTCCTTCTCCCTAAGCCATCTGAAAACTAACTCACACCCCTGGCAACTGGTCACAGCCCTCGAGGCTACCACGCCTCCTCCTTTGTTCCAATTCCCAGGCAAAGCGTCAGCTGACGAAATCCTCCACCTAGCTCAAATGACAGGCTGGCTGGGCCATTCTCTATGTGGCTCCCCTCAGGAGTTCTCACCCAGAGATCCCATCCCCAGCTGGGCACTGCTCACTCACTCCCTACACAACAGCACAGGACAGTAGGATCATATAAGCCCAACAAAGTATACAGTGAATGGAAAAACAGAGGGTATGTCTACACTACCCCGCTAGTTCGAACTAGCGGGGTAATGTATGCATACCGCACTTGCTAATGAAGCCCGGGATTTGAATTTCCCGGGCTTCATTAGCATAAGCGGGGAGCCGCCATTTTTAAATCCCCGCTGCTTCGAACCCCGTGTAGCGCGGCTACACGGGGCTCGAACTAGGTAGTTCGGACTAGGGTCCTATTCCGAACTACCGTTACTCCTCGTGAAACGAGGTGTACCGGTAGTTCGGAATAGGCACCCTAGTCCGAACTACCTAGTTCGAGCCCCGTGTAGCCGCGCTACACGGGGTTCGAAGCAGCGGGGATTTAAAAATGGCGGCTCCCCGCTTATGCTAATGAAGCCCGGGAAATTCAAATCCCGGGCTTCATTAGCAAGTGCGGTATGCATACATTACCCTCCTAGTTCGAACTAGGAGGGTAGTGTAGACATACCCAGAGTGACTACCATGACTACAAGAGGGAACGCAGCCCCCACTACATCACAGGGTGTCAGGCTTCCAGATAGGGGTGTAGGCTATGGGGTGGAGATGGGGATTAGGGGTTTGGGCTGTAGGAGGAGGCTCAAGACAGGTGGTTGAAGTGTAGGAGGGGGCGCAAGATCTGGGTCACAGGCTTGGGGGGCTGGAGAAGGTGGGCATCAGCTGGGGATGCAGGCTAAGGAGTGGGCCTGGGGAACTGGGAGTTTGGTTTGCAGAAGGGGTCTCGAGGTTGGGGCAGGGGAGTTGAGTGTGCGATCAGATCCAGTGTATAGCACTTACAACAGGCAGCTCCCAGAAGTGACCAGCATATCCATCCGCCTCCTAGGTAGAAACATGGCCAGGGAAGCTCTGTGCACTGCCCTGGCCTGCAGGCATGATTCACACAGTTCCCACAGTTCCTGGCCAGTGGCAGCTAAGGCTGGTACACCTAAATCTGCAGGACATGCTGGTTGCTTCCCAGGAGCTGCATGGAACTGAGCAGGGTGCCTGCCTGCCCCACTGCTCTGTCAACCAGACTTTTAAAAAGCCAGTCAGCAGTGCTAATCAGACCCACTTGGTCCCTTTTCGATCAGGTGTTTCAGTCCAAAACCAAACACTTAGCATGAAGGAGACACCTTTTAAGGCCACCACACAAGTGGATGCTGATTAAAATACAGAGATACAGCATTAGATTTACTCTCACAGTAGAAAGGGAACAATAAGTATGGAAACACCCAAATGTTATTCCTATGATATGCCCGTGATAAGAAATGCTAATTGCCATTCTAGTTTTGGAGTCCCTCACTATAGCACCACTCTGCAACTCAACCCATGAAGAGTATGGCCCAGCTGGGGGAAGGGATGTCTGTTGCATGGAAGACTTAGTCACCTGACTAGAGTCTGTACAAAGTGCAATGCATATTGCCAGCGTTTTCACAAGCAGTGGTGATTTTGGCTAATATCTGACTCCTGAGGATGGCAATAGCACAGAGGGCCAAGCTGCTATTGGTATCCCAAAGCCACCAGCCAAGCCTATTTACAGCAGTGTCAGCAGAAGTCATCACAGAGTGGTGCTGGAATGTCACCTATCACAGGGAAAGAAAATAGGTCACTGTTCCTAGAAATGTTTGGGAGAGGATTGTAGAACATCTCTGTGCAAGTTTTCACTGAGATTGCGCCAGAGGATAAAAGGGACATCCCTGTTCAGATGAACAAACAACTCCACATGGCCCCTCCACACCTAACCCAACAAACCAAAGAAAGGAAAAAGGACACCACATCTTTCTGTTTCTTCTAGCTCAGTCCGAGCAAAGGATACTGATTGGCTGTGGACTATGTAATTCAGTCTGCCATCCTAATACTTTTTGAGTTCATTTTTTAACATGTTACAAAAGTAAATGAAAAAGCAAAAAGCAAAACCTTGGTTTTCAAAATGCACAGATGGATTGCACGTCATTTTAAGTGGGGAAAAGGGTAAGGAGAGAGGAAAAGGAGGTTTCAGGCAACAGAGATGTTAAAAAATGTTTATAAGGAATAATGCAGGCATCCACTTACCTGAGCTCCCTTCTCATTCATGGCTGGGCTCATCTGCACTGCCTGGAGAACTGGATTGACTCCTATAAAATTTAAAACAGCTCTTTTCTTACTGACTGATTTGCATCTCCCTGCAGTACCTCATCACCCATTGTTGAACACTGCCAGCTCAGGCTCCAACAAAATCTCCACAGACAGAGATGAGGCCCGTGCAAATATTTCATTCACTTCACTGTAGAAGTTGAAGGTGTGTAGAGCAGCTCTAGCTTTCTTGTTGTCCTTCCTCAGCTTCCGATATGCCTGCCAAAATACCTTCGTGTTTCAAAAAGCACTGCTCCTCAGCCCGTGTGTGCCCCAAATTCTGTTTCTTCAGCTATTCCTTAGTTGAATTTTTACATTCTCTTCTCCCTACAGGCTCTGAGTGTATGGAGTCAGCAGGCCTGGATGTTAACCAAGGTGGGTAATCAGGAAAAGGCAGTGAGACAGCTTCTAGAAGATTGTGAGGGTCAACACAGGTAGTGTCTGCACTCACTCTGCATCAACTTAAGTAGACTGATATGTGTTTTGGGAATGTGGTGTTATTGTGTCACTGTAGCTGGGTCCTTCCATAGGCAGGAGACAAACTTGGATGCAAACATAAGTGCAACTGGATCAAAACAAGTCAGCTAAGATCAACCTAACTTCACAGTGTACATCAGGCCTGACACAAAGAATGTGTGGATTGAAGGCAGTGTTCCGTGTAAACTGCTGGCCAGCACAGCTTCAAAGATGATTAATTAGCCCCACCCAGTCAGAGGCTCAGGGCTTCCTACACAGAGTTAACTCACTGATTAATCACCTGGGAAACTGCTGCTATACAGCTTAAGGGAACACTGAGTGAAGGACAGAAGAAGCAGACTGCACCCCACTCTCCAGAGTTGGTATAAGCTAAGCCTATCTGTATGTATGGGTATAAAACAGATATGTACATGGATCCTGCATTATGTTGAGAATCTTATTCTCTTGTTATGCTTTGTTCCCATGGTTGAGATTAAACAATTCAAATTCTTAGCAATTGTCAAGGTTTCAAAACGTATTAATTATTTGCTACTGAAATGAAAACAAAACTGTTGGGGTGTGTAAGCATTAAATAAGGGGTCTTGGTAGTTGTGACCATGTTAACGGAGAATGGCACAGGCAGACCCTGCTTGTATTGATTTACAGACTTGTTTTGATTCCTCATTCCCTGTTTGCTCAGGATAGATGACCATGCAGCTGTACCCAAGGCATAACTTTTTAATGAATGGCCTATGTGTTAACAATGCTATCTTCCTTACACCTTATCAGCTCTGAAATGTACATTCAGGGTCACATCATCCTGTATGCCTTGTAAGTTGCTGATGCCAGGCGTTTTGTGATGTGAAACCTACCAACATCAGCTAAAAAGCTGTAAACAGTAAACAAGGGCGGGTATAATTATATTCACCACATGGCTATGGTTATACATTATATGTGTGTTCACATAACTAAATCGTGGACTACAGACTGATGTAATTGATGAATGTATTTACATGCTAACTAAGATAAAAAAGTGTACTTGGGTAAATTTGTTGCTCATTTCGCATCTCAGATAGGCAGGATCTGAAATGGAACAAGTATCAAGCAATAAAGGTGCCCTGTTACCCCATCCGTCTCTGGGTCAGCCTGGTTTTTTTCTTAACAAAAACCTTTTGAATGTTTCTGAGAAAAGACAATAGTGTCAAAATGTCTATTTTTAATTGAAAGCCTTGAAGTTTTTTATTTGAAAAGTGGTGTTGAAATGTGAGAGATTCTAGAGAACACTTAAAGGATTAGTACAACACAGTTTCTGTCTATTGCACAAGAACTCTGTATAACTGTCTTCCTACATCCATAGCTAGGTGACTGCCCTGCTCTGGGAGTTCTCTCTCATTACTACAGAGGTAAGGAGTTCTCTGAGGTTCGTTGGCAGTAGGTCAGATTCTGACCCACTGCATTAAAATGAAAAAGGTTAATTGAGGGCATATTGCTCTCCGTAAAACAGAGGCGGCCACTAACTGAAGACAGATGAGTTGAAAAAAATTCTTGTGTTTTGCTAACTACACCTGATGAATGTCAGAGTGGAGAGTACAGAATTCTGACAGGCTCAAGAATTTTCTGTTGATATCCAAGATCAGCAGTTAGCCACATATCATCTAGTTTAAACTCATGTGTGAGAGAGAAGCGCTTAAGCATCTATTTCCCATCTACTATCCTCCCTATGAGCTATTAGAGAAAATGGATGAATGTGAGAACTGATCCTGAAATCCTTATTGTGCAATTAGTTCTTTACTGAATAGTTCCAATAAAAAGCTGTAAGTCCATTAACATTAGTAAGGTTTGCTGCTGATGTTAGAGGGAGCAGGAACAAAGTCCAAACATTTTTAAATATCCCAAATACACCTTATCAAAATGTGCTACACTGTCCGTCCCCCCTCATTGGTCCTTACAGGGAGAGAAAAATGCAATAATGTATGTAGAATGATTATATTGAATACTTAACCCTTTTCAACACTATATATGAGAGAGTTGTGCACATTTCACCTAATACAGCTTGATGATTATGTGCCCTGATCTTTCAGTGGTAAGGTCATATCACTTTATCTTTGTTAGATGTATAGCATTCTTGAGAAAGGGAAAAAAAGAGAAATATTGCAGAGCTGGGGAGTTAGGGTTAGGCTTTCAATATATGGACCATATAATGACTGCAACATTAAAAAGTTCTATTCAGATGTTACTAGCTGTTTCTTCAGACATTTGTGGTTTACAGCTTCTCTAAGCCTCACTTTATCCTTTTGCGAGGCTTAGAGATGGATAAATAATACAAAAGATTTTCTGGGGATATTCATTCAGATGTTTAAATGAATCCACTTCAGCCCCATTCATCCCCCCTTTGCGTCATTTCCAATAATATTCAAGTGAGCATTTTACAGTGGAAATTGTTCTGAAAAAGTATATTTCAAAAGTTTCAATTCACAGATGCAAGTATTTGCATCAAAATGCTTGTAAACTCATCCAATCTAGGAACAGAAAAATAGTCATGTAATTTATCTATGTAATCATAATTTAGAGGTATAATAAGGACTTAATTCATAGCATTCACTGACTCAAAGGTCAATGGGAGATTTACCCAAGGTAAACATACCTGTATCACATCTATGGTGAGATTTTCTTTCCCCAGTGCACATATGTAACTCCCATTCTATTAATGGGAATTATGAGTAGTGAACAGCAAGAGTCAGCTATACTCCTGAGTATTGTTGTTATGAAGTTTGCCATCAATATTCATGAAGCCATGTTAAAAAAAATGAAGTGGGACAAATTTCACTTAAAAATATCTGTGTGACTGCCATTTATTGAGCGTGCATGCATGGTGGCAGAATTAGGCCCAGTATATTTTCTTTAGGAATAGTTTTCTTTTATTGTCATTATCATTTATCAGGAGAGTTACTGAAAATAGCAAACTGTCATAATAATATACATCATCATTACTATGTTTGGCTTATTCGAAAAATCAATTGGCTTTGATTAACAGTTTTGTTCTGAGTTTCCAATCCAGATGATTCATGCATATATGAAGCATATTGTAAGAATTTTACTCTAAAATAAAGAGTTACATGAAATTGTGTATTTAATTAAATTTGTTTTAAATACTTCACACTGTGTTTTATTTAAACACATATACTGATGCAATTTGTAGGGAATACTAAATAACAAAATTCGGTTAATTTTTTTGTTATTGCTATAAAAGTATGTTATCTTTTATATGTATCACAGAATTACTTATTATCAGCTTCACACACAGCACTTTGTCTTTGATTTACGCAAACAACTGTAAATGTTTTATATATTTGTGAGGAAGTGAATGATATTAGACCATCAATCCATGGGGACTGCAAATCAGGGAAAAAGGCTATTACATTTCAGAAGCTGTTAAATCAGTTGTGCCCCCTGGCTGATTTTGTCAGTTATATTTGCTGTTGGTAAAACCGTTGATGCCTGGAATACTGGAACAGCCCAGGGAGTGTTGGAGAGTAAATAGCAGCAGAGTTGTAAACTGCACCATACATCCCACACTTACTGCATAAGGCTGGCTTACACTTTCCTCTGATTAAAGCCAGTAGCTTAAAAAAGGCAAAACTAGGCCCATACCTTCTGTCACTGCCTCTAGCTTTGGCCCCACAGCAGCCTGCCAACAGGGTACTGTTCTGCCAGTTGTAAATTTTAATTGGCCATCTGGGGAAAGCACAAACCACTGACTAGAGATTAATCAGTAAATTAACCCAGGCATAATACACATTTCCCAGTGGACCCTAAGCAGCTCTAGGCTGGGGAGGAGCAGCTTGGGATGCTAGAGAACTTGTGTAGAGATGCTGTTATTGCTTACTGTCATGCAGTTGAACATCTTCTTAGTGTCCTGAAATTCCCTTCAGTGTGACCTTGATAGTGCCCCTGATTTGTATGGCAGTTGCAAAGAGGTTTCTTTGTAAGTGCTAAACACAGATGGCACAGGTACTGCTATTGCTAGGGAAAGTGTTGATGAATCAGTGAATGTGACAACTTTTCTCTGGTGAGCTATTCACTTGGTTTGCTAAATGGCCTACAGAAAGAAACAATAGTGTACCTGGAGTTTTACCAGGCTAGTAAATCACAGGAGAATCAAGTTTATTTAGTCCGTATTTTATCGCATAGCTTGCTTTTAAAAATATTTTTCTGGAAAAATAAAAATGGTAAATACAGGACTATTTCTTCTCTATGAATTTATAGCAAAGATGAATTCTGAACATTTGTATATCATATTCCAGAGAGATTTCAAATATCCCAAATGCTGTGGAAATTCACATCTGGGTCCAAACTGTGTGGCTGAAGTATATCTCTAACTTCAGAACCTATCCCTACACAATATTAAGATATGGTAGGAATAACAGAGAATGAATAATTAAACAGCACAGTACCCCTCAGTGCTTGAACTGAGGGGGGCCAAATGGAATGCTGATTCCCCACCCCCCCCATATACTGTTACTTGCTAGGTGCAGAATAGCTGAGCAAGGGGAAGATCAGCAAGAAGTGTGCTTTTCAATGATGTGCAGCAATGGGTGAGCTGCCAGAGCAAGAGTGGGAGGGTGAGCTTTTTAATGTAATTAAGGTATTTAATTAAATGTATTGTATTTAGTTAAAATTCACAGCATTAAACTGTGTAACAGGCATAAGCCCTATCACCTTTCTGGGGTGTGTGTATTCTTTCCCCATTTCTTCTCTGTTTTTTGGCTTTAAGATTGTTTCTCTGCACAGGGACCTGTACCATTTTATACCTATTCCCAGGAAAAAAAAAAGCTACGTAAGAATAGATGACCCAGTGATTAGCATGCTGACCTAAGACTCAGGAGATCTTGATTCAATTCCCTGCTTTGTCCCAGACAGGCCTGTCAATGGGCAGGCGGGGCGGGGGGAGGACAAAAAGTCAAAGGAGGCAGTTGCCCCGGGACCAGCAATTCAAAAGGGACAGGGAGTTTGAGGTGGTGGCTGGAGCCCCAGGCCCTTTAAATCACTGCCAGAGTGGTGTGCATCATGCTCCAGGTGGCTCTGAGGGCTTGGGGAGGGGACCAGTGCAGTGTGCTCTGGGCAGCAGTGAGTGCTGTTGCCTGCAGCCACACTCCTTCCACCTGAGGCCCCTCCTCTTCCAGGAATGTGGAGCCAGACACCCTCCCCTCCTCCCCACACACCCCCTTGCCCAGGAGTCCAGCAAGTCTGTCACCTTTCTGATCACAGACTTCTTTTGTGACCTTGGAGAAGTCACTTAGAATCTCTAAGCCTCGGTTCCCCACCTAAGAAAGGGGGATAATTTTCCCTACCTCACTGGCATGTGATACAAATAAATACGTTAAAGTCTGGGACACACTCAGATCTATGGTAATGGGTGCCACAGAGGAACCTAAAAAACATATTCTCCCACCAAGGAATAAGACAAGTCATGTGTTTTACTACATCTATTTCACTTATCACGTCTCAGTTTTGTCTGGAAGATCTATAGAAGAAGTTTAGCATTGGTAAAGGCTTCCACTTTTTCCTTGGAAGCTATTCTGGCATGATCTAGCCATACAATTTCAGTTATGGATTTTCTTTTCATTTCACTCCATTTTCTCGAACCATCTAGTGTGCAAAGTCACACGTCCTTTAACAGAAGTTGTTTGGGGAAAAGCTAAGAATTCTGTTGGTAAATATACTGTGGGTGGCATCAGACTGGTGTAGAGATGTCCCCCATTGTCTAATGCCACACACAGGATTCTAACATTAATTCCTCTGTACCCACATCTGCTTAGTAAAATTAATGTTTTATAAATGCATGTATTTATATAGCTATACACTATTTGTACTGAAGCAAGACATTTCAGATACAGGGACTGTCATTTACTACATGGCTGTACAGTGCCTAGCACATTAATGTCAGGTCCTGGTTAGCTTCTAAGAGCAACTGTAATAAAAATGTGAAATAATTAGTTACTACTAAATAAATGGGATTTGATGGGGAGAAGGGTTGGACTCTAGGACAAAGAACATAAACTGCTAACGGCTTTTTAAAATCTCAGTTTTTCATCTAGAGACTCCTCTGCTCAGCGGGCTTTGCAGTCTGCATTTCAGCGGAATATTGCGTGTCTGTGTATACATCACACAGCAAATAGCACCCAGCCGGGCAATGATTGCTGAGCACTGTCTATATTTCCACTGGGCAAGGGGTTACTCTTCATGTACCATGCTCAACTTGCAGCAGTTTCCTAAATCTATGTATATAGACTTTACCCAGAAAAAACAAGACAGAAAAATGTACTATCATCACTTAAAAAAATTATGTCCACATGGGTTTTCCTTTATGCTATATTTCAAAATAAGCAACCTTGATGAAATAGGAAAGCAGAAAAGCAGTGGTTTTATTACAAGGCTGCCTGTAATAACTACTTGGTATGTCCAGTTGTTGGCTCTGTAAGGCCAGGACCTTCTGGGAGGTTGGAATTAGTGCCCTTTAATAAAGAGAGGAGTATGCAAGTCAATGCAAGAAGGCAGAGCTGTTAGGAACATATGTGCGTGGGGGACGGGGGAGGGAGGGTAAATCCATCAAGTTTGCACTTTGTTTTTTGGTAGTGTTCCTTGTCAGAAAGCAAAACGTACAATAATGAATTCACAAGAAAACAAAGCTAATGTGAAGCATTTTGACAGGTAAGACATTCTTTTGCAGTGATCACCAAGGCTACGTCTAAACTACAGGCTTCTTTCGGAAGAAGCTTTTTTCAGAAGAGATCTTTTGAAAAAATTTCTTCCAAAAGAGAGCATCCACACTGCAAAAGTGCATCAAAAAAGCTATCTGAATGGACGCTTTCTTGCATATAAGCTGTGTTTGCTATGGACAGAATTGCCACCAGGGCACCTGTGCTTTTTCCTCTTCTTCCGAAAGAACATCCTCTTCCCCGTTCACACACACCTTTTTGTGAAAGAGCTCTTTCACAAAAAGGCTTCTTTCTCATAGAACAAGGATTACTAATGTTGGAAAACCCCCTCTGTTCTTTCAATTTTCTCGTGGAAGAACGCAATTGCAGTGTGGATGTTCCTCAAGTTGTGTCAGAAAAACAACCACTTTTCTGACAAAACTCTGTAGTGTAGACATACTTGAACTACCACACCACACTTGGTGTCCCAAATGCACAAATTGCCCAGTCAGTTTGTCAATCCTTTGACATGAACGTGTGTTCATGTCCATTCGTAGATGGGATAACTGAGGCAAGGCATTTAATGACTTACCCAAGGCCATTTAAAGAATTAGTGTTCATGCTGAGATCAGCATGCTAGGCCTATATGAGACCGCTCTCTCCTTCTAAACTAAAGTCTGACTGTAGATTAGAACTATTGTTACTTGCCAAACAAATACCCCTCTGTCCTGTAAACCTTCTCACTGGCAGGGCATATTTTGGCTTGTCAGAAATATTCTTCATTTTCTGGAACTATCACCTTCTGCAGGCACTTTTCTTGGAGGCAGGCTTGTCTCTGTCCTTGCTACTGGTCGTAGTGCTGAGAGCCTAAATCCTGCCAGGTGCTGAGTAGCCTCAGCTCCCACAGACATTATTTATTTACTGTTTCTACACCACCACCACTGCAACACAGAGGTAGGCATGAAAAAAAATCCTGCTCTGAAGTTTAGTCAAGGGTGCTCAGTACCATTGAATGTAAAACCCTAATAGTAAATGGAGCAGCATCGGTAAGAGACAGCAGGCTCACAAATATATCTGGCCAATGCTTCATCATGACTTATAAAGAACTCAGAGGCTGTTCAATGCAGGTTGCTCATTTCTAAGCATCAGCTCAAACTCATCTGCATTCAGCTGTTGGTTGCTATGCCTAATTTTGAATTTCTCTAATTTTACATTAAGGGGCTGGTGTTTTACTGTGCTTGGTGCAGAATTTTCATTTCTTTTGTAGTTAAAAATTTGAAAAAATATTTACAGAGAATAGTTTGCTGTATTCACTCAGCTTTACTGTTAAACATGGGCTTCTCTGAATCTGAGCCAAATTCTGATCTCAGTGGGCTTGGATGTGTATAAATATAAAATGAAGCAGAATTTGACGGTGCATGTATTTGTTGTGCTGAGGCTATTGTAAGTATGTTTTCTCTAAAATAGCTTTAAATTTGTAAGGAAATGTGTCTGTGACAGAGGCAGAAGCAGCTACTATTTTGTAATGCAAAACCGAAGCAGCACGTAACCAAGGAGACACACTGTGCTCTCACTGAGACTATATTTTTGTCCTTTCTCATTCCGTTATTCGCCTCAATCTCACAGTTGAAAAGTTTGTGGCTGCTCTGTGGGTGTGTGAGAAAAAGTAACAGCTTCGTTTCAAACCCCTCTGATTTCAGACATGACTATAAGGAACTGGTGTAATACTTCATTTCCAACCAAAGAATCCCAAAAGAAAAGATAGAATATGTACAGCTCAGCATGACAACGACATCCAAATGGCTAGGCCCACGATTATATAGCCTGCAATAGCACACTGAAGTAGTCATCCTCATGAATTTGTTGCTATTGCAGCTTCCTGCCACTTCTTCCGAGGCTCCTAATTCTCCACCCAGTATTATCACAAAACCTCTTCATGGGGCCCTCCCATAAAGACTACCCATTCCTAAACATGCTGTAGTGTTCAGGAATGCTGGGTGAATGACTAGGAAATGGGCAGTTTAAAGTTTATTACTGTGCCATTGACAATAGGTTCACAATATGTTAAAAAACAATCCACAATGAGCAGGTGGGCTCACTCATTCTTGGGCCAGATTTTGTTCAGTACTAAAGCCAAGAATGGAGGAAGGAAAGCTAAAGTAGCTTTAAGTCATTTATCTGCTTCACAGATTTTTCCTCTTCATTGCTGGTACATTCCTCAGCATAAATTAGAGAATCCCTGTAAATCAAACTTCAATCAGACCTGCCCATGTCCTGATAGGCTGATTTGCCCTCCAGTCATTCCCCTTCCTGTCTACAACACGTCCCCATGCTGCAAAGAGAGGTGGCACATGCTAGCCCTACATTATGGGAAATTTTCTCAAGGGCCTGCTTCGCCCCCATATACTCCTGTACGGTGGACTGGCATGAAAGTGCCATAGCAGGGGTCTAAAATCTGGCCCCTTGTACCCACAGTGGCGTTTCAAAAAGACCTTGCTGCTCTGAAAAACACAGTATCTGTGGTCTTTTCCAGTCAATTAAGACTATCAAACAGATACAGATAGTTCAAAATATTATAAAAATTAAAATAAGGAAGAAAATCTTAGTTGTCCCTTGTTAGCTTTCTGGTAAAGACACCACTGCTCTCACTACTCTGTCCTTCATGGTTTGCATTTTATCTTCATTCATTTTTTATAAGTTTTTCCAACTCCTAATGTTCTCAAATGCTTCTAGAACAACAGTATGGCAGCCTCGCCAGTCAATCCTTCTGTTTATCCCAGCTGCATAAACTTAAAGGCCAGGAGGAACCAAGCCTGCTGACAAAGGGGAGGGGGAGGGGGGGGACAAAGGGCACAGTTGCCCGGGGGGGGGGGGGGGGAAGCGGGAGCTGGTGATTCAAAAGGGCCAGAGCCCCGGGCCCTTTAAATTGCTGCCGGAGTGCCACGCACCATGCTCCAGGCAGCTCTGACAGCTGGCAGGGAGGCATAGCTAGCTGCCCCAGCCCTGCCCCTTCTGCCCAAGGCCCTGCCTTCCCTGGATTTGCAGAGTCCTCCCTCCCCCACCACATATACACACACTTTTGCCCAGGGCCCAGCAAATCTGCTAACCACTGGAAGGAAAAATTGTGAACATCTAAATGTCTAGCATCCCCTGCCCAGTGAATGTTGGTATCTTTATTAAATTCCATCTGGGTAATTACATTACCCATACCTAAATTTGCCTATACATCCTGTGGGCTGAGGTATTTATTTGTAACTTCCTGCCCTGAGCTGACAAATAGCATTGCACCAAAGTATTTAAGTAGTGTTGTCTGACAACCAGAAGCTATTGCATTCCAATAATGGGGAAGTGATCCACAAGGCCAAATTCTCACTTGACAAAGGCAACTATACTCCTTTGGCTGTCTTTAGATGTGAGGATGACGTCTGCCATGGGGCATCATTGGTGGGTTTTTAGGTAGGGAGGAGCCCAGTTCATGCCCTGAAGATTTACCCGATAGAATTGACAGGTATAATCTTAGAGGAGACATAGTTGCTGTCTGGACTGCTGTGTTCCTTCTTTCCACCTTTGTCACTTCTGTCATGAGCATGTGTACTGTCTTCAAACTGAGCTATAGTTTGGTGTATGGTGTGGTGACATTGTGTCCTGTTTCGCATAAAGTCCTCTCTGTTGGGTTGGTGCCTCCCTTTTTAAGGTCTCTTTTCATTATGTCTTTGCTCCTACTTGCTTGAGAGTTGAGTGTCAACACAGACATATGCTCTGGCCAGCAGTGTTCTTTGTAAGCTGTGTGCTTGTGGGGCATTCAGGAGAAATTCAGATAACTCTCAGCTGATTAGCAGAGCACCCACAGTAAGGTTTTTTGTTTCTGCTAGTGGTGCACATTTGCACATGCCTTTGTGGATGGAAAAAGATTAGAGGGAACATTGGTGGCCAGCCCAGCAGAGTTGGTGTTTCATGTCCTGCACATCTATACTGCTGATATTGGCTGCAGAGACAACACTGTTGTTTGTGCATCAGTCTTCCCAGCTGATCCTGAGAATTCTTCTGAGATGGTGCCTCTGGAACCACTCCAGCTGCTTGAGATGTCTTCTGTAGGTTACCCAGGTCTCACACCCACAGAGAAGCATGGGAATAACGATTATCTTGTAAACCAAGATCTTGGTGCCAGTTCCCAGATTCCTATCACTGAAGACTCATTTGAGTAGTTTTCCAAAGGATATGCTGGCATAGCGAATCCTGTATTCAATTTCTGCATCAGTGTTTGTGGGAGGTGGCTGACAAGGTATAGAAAATGGTTCCATGGGTTCTCCTCTGATGGTGATTTGTGGAGTACAAAGAGTAGTTTGTGCAGCTAAAGGCTGGTAGAGTACCTTAGCTTTCCCAGAGTTGAGAGAGAGTCCCAGGCTGTGATAGGAATCTGCAAAAAGTTTTAGGATGCTTTGTAGGTCAGCCTTTGTGTGCAAGAGTGACACAGTCATCTTCATACTGAAGGTCAGCGATGCTAGTTCTCATGATCAGAGATTTTGTTTGGAGACAGAGATTAAGGTGTTGGCCCTCCATACGATATCTCCCCATATCGCAGTGTGGTTTTGGGCCATCTTGAGGCTCAACCTACTGTGATCTTAATGGCATGACAGATTCAAGAGAAGTGAAGAAAGCAACACCAGGAACTGTTCATAACATTCATCAGCCTAACCAAGGCCTTTGACTGTGTTAATCATGATGGCTGTCCACAGAAATTCATCTCCATCATCAGAGAACTCCATGATGGAATGACTATCATCATTTTGTGCAACAGCTCAGATGCTGAACCATTCATCATTCACAGCTATACTACAGTTTGTGAATTCATGCCACCTTACACCAGTTCAGAATTCCTCCTTCCCCCCATTTCATGGAGTTTGTAAAGTGCTTTGGACTCTTTGGGTTATGAGTATTATAAAGTACAAATGTCAGTAATAATTATTAGTGGTACTAGCACAGGTTGTGTATGAGACTGTACAACTTGGTTTTGTTCTTGTAACCATTTTGGCTATATTAGCATGTAGGAAAGATAATCGTACCGATAACTTCTATTTGTCCACAAAAGAATAATCTTATTTTTCTGATTTTGCATATTCTCTATTAATAAATATGACATTATTTATGAATACATGGATGGTATATTATGTCATGTCTGTGATTTTTGCATGTTCCCACTATCTCTTCTGCCTGACATGCTAATAAGCCTATGTGTTAAGCCAGAAAAAAGCAATTTTCTCCTGAGGTTAATTTCTTTGGGCTTCCCACCTGACGTGGGGAGTTGCATATACAATCTCATTTGTATTTAACTGGAGGAAATTTATTTAGTTGTAGGCATAGCTGATGTAGTGCAAATCCTTGTTGGTATATTAGGTGTCTTGCACAGCTATATAAATGATGTTTTCTTTTCAAATTCAATTTTATAGTAGGGAAATAGGAGATCTTTGCTTTCCCCACAAGGAGGAATATAGCAACCATGGATATGCCAATATACGTTCTCCTGATAAAAAATTATAGGGAAGTCTATCTTTCCAAAGGCCATTTAAATCAGATTTCCAGCTTGTCTACCTAGCTCATTCTAAGGAATCTATAAAAGACTGCTGGATGGGTTAATAGCTGCATTGTAGTGATCTAAACTCACAGCTGCAGCAGATGTGCAGCTTAATGGCATGTTAATTGAGTAACAGGTGAACAAGTTAAGGATCATGGCATTAAGGAGGCCTACTTTAAATTAAGGAAGAATGTGAATTCCAATCTTTATCAGAAAAAATAAAAACAAGCCATAATGTACTTATTTATGTGACAGATTATGTGTTGGAGCAGCAGGAAGTAAATCTTTACACTCTTCTTTTCCCTGTTCTTTCCCTTTCATTATACATTTTATAAATATGTTTTATTTGAATAAAATGCTGTCTTCAAATTTAATATTTAGCCCATTTATCTATAGAATGGCAAATTTTCCAATTAAGCAGACTTGACATGAAATTTTCTTCCTGTTGGCATATGTCATAGAGCCAGCTCTACTTGAGGAAGGAGAAATTCAGGGGCTTATTATGTTGGGTAGCATGTATGGCCCACCCAACAGCTGACACAATTTTCAGGCCTGATTCCAAATTGTTCAATGGAAATGAAGAATCAGGTACTTCAAGGAACAAATGGTGCAGTTTCTCCTGATGAATTGATTCAAAGCCCACTGAATGGCTCCCATCGACTTGGAAGGACTTTGAATCATAACCTCTGTGTACAACAGGTGACTCTTTATAATATGTTGGGTTGGTCTGGGCACTGCTGAGACCATCAGATCAGGGCAAATTGCTTAAAACTAGGACTGCTTACAGCCCAAGACTGGGGTTCTCCTCTATATGACACCAAACCAGTCACACAGAGCACTTCAGCTGTCAGTCTAGCCAGCAGAAAGACTCACAAGCAAAACCCCTCAGATACCTCAACTTTACCTGTGCCAGAACCAGACCCACACCTTAAACAGGTGAGAGATTATAAAACCCAGTCTCACTAACTCCAAACAGGTTCTCCCAGACGTAAGGGAACAGCCACAATCCCAGATCAATTTATATCTTGGATCTTGCCCAAAAGCACACACTGTGCCAATCCTTTAGAATCTAAAATATAAAGGTTTATTACTAAAAAGAAAGAAAAGGGTTGAGAGTGAGATCAATGTATATAATATATTCTCCTTAACAATCACCAAGTTCTTGATTCAGGCTGTTAGCAGAGATGTTACAAAATGCTAGCTTACAAGTCTCTGGTGTACATCCTGTGTCAGTATGGGTCAGCAAATCCTTCTGGGCTCTCTGTCCCTAGCAAAGATACTTCTGGAATCAAGAACACTATTGAAGACAAGATGGAAGCAGCCTTATGGTACTTTTATATTCCTGGTGTCTCCTAAAATGGAGCTGGTCACATGACCAAGGAACCTGTCTATGTCTTCTGTGCAAGTAGTTATGATACACTGGCTGGTTTGCAGGTTTCCAGACACATTCCTCAGGTGTATATTGACAACTCTGAGAGCCATAGTCCATGAAGCATCGCTAATTAGCAGAGCCATTAATTGAATAATCATCCCTCACAATATGTGATCAAGGCCCATTGCTCCCTCTCGAACAAACATTTAAAATACAAGTACAGAGATCATATTCATAATTTTACATACAAAAAATATACAAGTATATGAATATCATACACTGAATCAGTAGATAATAAGCTTTCATTTGACACCTCATATGGCCTACTTTGCACCGAATTTGGAGCAAACACCCACTAGTGGGTGCAACCGTGATCTGCCTGCTCACTTAAAAATCCAATAACATAACACTCCCATCATGACTTTTTAAAAAGGTCTTTGCTTTCATGGATAGGTGTACTAATATGTTTCACTCTCTGTTTTATGGGAAGCTGAGTTTTGAAAATGGCTCATGAGGCATCTCCTTAAATTGCCATTAAGAGAGAGAAAATTATTACCAACAATATCATTTCCCTTTACTGAAACCCTAAATAGCCATTCAGAAGCTTCACTTTTTCACAGAATACTAAACAGCTATATCAAGTTTGGTGGCAGTAATTTAAGAAGTTGGCCACGGTCCTGGCAGCTGAAAATGGAAAATATTTTGACTGGATTCCAGATATTTTGCCACAACACTAGTTATTCAAATTATATTGTATATTGTGGGTACACAGAACACATTTTCTACCCTGGACACTAAATGAAAAGGGTGGTGAGAAGCCTGCTAAAATAATAAATATTTTTAGAAGCGTTTTACAAAAACATCAATGAATTATACATTACAAGACCCCTTTGGCACTCGAGGGTAAATATAATTAACCCTATTCTCCAATGAGGAAACTGAGGCACAGAACAGTTATATGACTGGTCCAAGGTCACAAATCAAGGCAGAGCTGGGAATAGAATTTAATTCTTCTCGTTTCTTCTCATGTCTTTAACATAAAATTATATTCCTGATTCTAAAGAAATGCAGAGTGTGGACTGGATGTTTCTAAATCCATCTTCTATCCATGGAAACAACGCAGGAAGGGTACATCTACACTAGCCCCCTAAATCGATCTAGGGAGGCTAATGAGGGTGACCGAAATTGCAAATCAAGCCTGGAATTTAAATATCCCGTGTTTGATTTGCTTGTTCCCGGCCGGTCACCATTTTAGAAATTGACTAACCTGAAGTATCTGCCCGCATCTACACGCAGCAGTGAAACAGGATTCCGATTTAAAGCACTAACTCGAATTAGCTGATATTCCTCCAGCTAATTTGAGCTAGGGCTTTAAATCGGAATCCTGTTTCACTGCCGCGTGTAGATGCGGGCAGTTACTTTGGGCTAGTCAATTTCTAAAATGGCGATCGGCTGGGAACATGCAAATGGCATCGGCTGGGAACATGCAAATCAAGCATGGGATATTTAAATCCCGGGCTTGATTTGCAATTTCGGTCGCCCTCATTAGCTTCCCTAGATCGATCTAGGGGGCTAGTGTAGACATACCCTAAGTTCAGAAAGAATTTTCCATTACCTTTCTAATGTGTTAAATCCTCATCAAATCTCTTCTCAGCAAAAACCAGTCAATAAAAATCATGGAAACCAAACCCCTGTTTTTTTGACTGCTCTGTATTTTAACAAAAACAACTGAATGACTGATGCCACTTTCAGGGAAAAAACATACACACATTCTCTGGGATATTTCAGCACAAAACAAGTTAAAAGGTCTATTGCCACAATTCACATGCCTGTACCTATGTACATTCACTTGCAAGATCAAAGTCCAAATTACGAGAACAGAACTTAAGATAAGGGGAAAAAAAACATAGTTCCCCTGACCTATAGTCCAAATTGTGCAGGTCTCACTAAGGTCGAGCCTACACTAAAAAAATTAAGTTGACCCAGCTATGTCACTCAAGGATATGAAAATCCATACCAGTGAGTGACAAAATTAAGCCCACTTATCTTCCAATATAGACACCAGTAGATGGAAGGAAGAATTTTTCCACTGACCTTGCTACTGCCTCTTGGGGAGGTGGTTTGGAATGTTTCAGTTTCAAAAAATGTGCCTTTTCCAACAGAAAAATATTCTATTTATAATGCACCATTTATGTAGATGATTTTTAAGGTTTTTTGTTTTTTATCTTTTTCATTGTGGGCAGCTTTTGAACTAGGTCTTGCTAAAAACAATGTAATGTTATGAAAAGCTACCTACAGTTTTGTGCCCACTAGGTTCTATCTTAGCCTAGAGACTCTGCATTTAATAACAGTAAATTAAAATGGCACCTATTTAAAAACCAAGTCCTGAAAAGTTTTAAGTATATACTTTAAGTACAGTTTTAAGTAGCCCCCTTGAAGGCTAAGCAATATATTTTATTGTGTAAACTTAAACACATGCTAAAGTATATGCAGGATCAGGGCCTTAATTTTAAAGAGCACAACTGCACACAAAAAATTGTATACATGCTGCTAAGAACATTGATATGTTCCATTAAAACAGTATTTGTTCCATTGAATTGTATAAAGTGCTCAAGACTAATACATCAGTAAGTGCTCTGTAGATTTCCCTTGACATTTGGAGCTGATGTTTTGTTCATTGAAGAATTGTAATAATTTCACTAGTATTGTAAGGAAACCAAAGGACCCTTGGAATCATTACAAAACACTGTCTGACTTGTATTATTAAACACTGTATCTGTTCTGAAGAAGTAGTCAATGAAATTATCATAAATGGAAGCAACCGAGTCTTAGACACTCAATGACTGTATCTGGAACTGACCTGCTAACTAGGCAGAACCTGCCTACTGATGAATTGGGAAAAACAAAACTGTATGAAGATTTCAATCTGATCCCAGTAAAAATACCATATCACATCAATATGTATATAGGGCTTAGTCACTCACTAGGTTCTATCTTAGTTACATAAGAAATTGGGGGAAGGGTGCGTTTAAATACAGCCAGAATGGATTTGGTTAACATAATGGGAGGTTAATTGTAGATGCTGCAAAAAGAACATACTGTATAAAAGAGAAAACTCAGCTAAATCAACCTGCTTTCAGGCAAAGTCAACAAGTGTCCAGCTCTGTAGACGTGATGACAACACAGATAAATGAATCCCACATTTTAAACATGTTCTTTGATTTTGATACCATCATGTTAAAATGGATTGATAACATAAAGAGAAGCAACATCACCATATTCCCCACTCATACAAAAGACTCCATGTTCAGCTCTTTGTGTCGTGGGTGAGTGTGATTTCTCCTCTACCCATACAAAGAGAAGTGGGGGAACACAAAGCACCCATCTTCTTCTTTTATATTCAGTTTATATAAATTGAGCCCAATTAATTTCATGGTTGCTGGGCTACCATAATCAAGGCAGATACCACCTCAGTGGAGACACTTAACTCCATTTCTTGCAGTTGAAACTATAACTGGAGTGACAAGAATAAAAAATCCAGGGCTGGCCTTACCATGTGGCGAACTGAGGTGGCTGCCTCAGGTGCCAGACTGGGGGGGGGTGCCACTAGGACCCAGAGAATTGAGACCTTTCAAAGTTTTGGCCCAAGCAAGGGGTTATGGGGATGTCATTTGAGCTCCCCACCTCAGGTGCCAAAATGTTGTGGGCCGGCCCTGATAAAATCCCTAGTTTTCTTCAGAGGATTTTAATCTCTTTACCTTTAAGAATGGCAGAGTCTTAGAAGTGCAGAAACACTGGTTTCTTGTCTTGTGACTAATATGTAAAACTTACCAATTAATGATGAGTTTCATACCAGAATGTGGAGATAATTCTTTGTATTTGATAACAGGGGGTACATTGACGGAGCCATGTAGATTAGTTTACTCGAAAAAGGGAAATGAAGCGGCAATTTAAATAATTGCTGCTTCATTGAAATAAAAATGGCCGCTGCGCTGTGCCGATCAGCTGTTTGTCGCGGCATAAAGGATCTGCCAACAAAGGGTTCGGCAGAGCGTGGCGGCCATTTTGATTTAAATCACCGCTTCATTTCCCTTTGTCATCCTGCCTCATCTGCCATCTAATCTAGACACACCCAGAGTGTGCTGGAGGCACCCTGCATCTGATTAATAAACACTGGTTTCCATAAAGAACCACCACTTCCAATTCCTCACAGCACCCAAACAGACTCTACTAGTGAGGAAATAGCCAAAAACAAACAAGGAAGGGGAGTTTAGAGCTTACAATAACTTATAAAAGGGAAATGTAAGGACAGAGATTGTACTGATGTATAAAGAACACTTTCTTTTTAAGCAGTGGTCTGAATATACCACTCCCCAAGCAAGAGAAAAGGGATTGAGATACTATGAAGTTAGACCCAGACCCTCAAAGGGAAATTAATGAGAGTTTGGGGCCTAAATATCTTAGTGTTTAATAATAATAGCTATGGCTGCAAGTCTACATAGGCAATGTCAGTAATAATAACTGTGCATCTACCGAAACAGACTCACAATACTTCTTAGGTAAAAAAACAAAAAAAAGAACCCTTCAAATTCAATGTTTCACCTACAGAGTTCCTGTGCAAGAACAAGATCTCCTGGCTTCACAGGTGGGAAACAGGGCTGGAGGCCTGGCTTTTGCTAATCTACTGTTTCCTACATGCAGCTGGCACTTAGTCCAGAGAACATGGTCATACTCTAAAAAATCTTCCACCCCCTATGAGTCCCAGGGTAGAATTTTGAAAGGGGCAGCTGCCATACGCACTGGAATGTGGCGTGATTTTCATCCCATTCCCTAGACTATCAGGGAGGGTGAGGAAAGTACTTGCATGGCATGAGTTATTCCTCTTCCCCCTCCCTACACTAGCCAGGTGAGAGAGACTTGCATGGCATGCAAGTACTTTCCCCTCCCTCCCTGATAGTCCAGGGAATGGGATGAAAAGCAAGCCACATTCCAGTGCATATGGCAGCTGCCCCCTCCTAACTTCTCAAAACTCCAACCTTGTATTAGTGGTGTTTGCTTTGTTAGGAGGAGAGCACTCCTGCCAACAAAGCACTATTTATACCAAGGCTACTCAACTTTGGAAGCCCTGGGGGCTACAATGATACTCACACTACATGCCGAGGGCTGCAACTTAAGTGTGGTTGCATATACATGCAAAGAGCTTATTTCACACTGACAGGCATGAATACAAAGATTAAGCCTTAAGCTGCGGCACCAGACCCAAACGTGGCTAGTGTGAGCCAGTCAGCACCTCTCAGGCTCTGCCCACAAGGCTAAGCAGCCAGCACTTCCCACAATGCCCTGGTGCTCCCGGCACCTCCTCCCTGGGAGTTAGAAATGCCAGCACCCTGTACCCGTTTATTCCAGCCAGCCCGTCCACTTGCATCTTTCAATGCTCACCCTTCCTGGGAGACGTCTCGCCATTGTGGAGCATGTTCCCACTGGAGGCCAGATTCAAAGGATCCTACCAGCGGGCTGCTGTTGAACCCTACGTAAACCCAAACCACACCATGGGCCTCACACAAATGGGCCGTGGGTCACATGCGGCTCGTGGGCCACTTGTTGAGTAGCCCTGGTTTATGCTAATACTTGCTGAGACAAAGCTTTTGTTCTTCAGAGGTGGGGGCTTGGGCACCTTTGAACAACAAAAGCTTTGTCACTCAATTGCCAGTGTAGACAAAGCCTCTTACTGGAAATGAAAACATGGCACCTGCTCCCAACTAGTTTGCAATCTATATGCACATGTGCTATCAGCAACAAACCAGTAGAGAAGGGAGGGCAGAGAAAGAAATTTGGAGGATACAGCAATATGATCACATGGTGACTCCATAATGGTTGTATACATCCAGGTAGTTTGGAGTTGTGATTTTTAGGATATAAAGTCTGCTTATTGTGGCGATCACAGAGAGAGTGAGCTCAGGAGGGATTTATATCAGAATATACTCATACTGGTGGGATGGCAAGACAGACTAGAAGTGACTGTGAAGAACATATGGTTTAATTTAATGCAAGAGACTTTGTAGATTATAATTGAGTAGATAATTGGGAAAGGATGATAATTGTTTAAGAGAGGGAGGGATTTAGTAATTATTCAAAGCTGTTTTAGAAGACTTGTAAATACTTTTCACGAAGGCCCAGGAGGAGCCAAAACATTGGCTCAATCGTCTCACTGCCTCTTAGAATTAATGTTTAAACATACATAATACATCAGTAAGTAAAATATAATGGTGAGCTTAGGATAAATAGTTGTGTTGATGGCAAGATTATGAGCCTCTTGAGTAGCAGAAGACTCATAGGTTTACCTGTCCTTATGAATATTTTTCCATCTGAGGCCAAAAATTCATAAGGATGAGCACAAGTGAAATTCAAGCCAATCTGGAAATGGAAAGCAGGACTCATTTTTGTCTGGGATCCAGTCAGGTACCACATGTGTAGTGAGTGTTGAAACTGGAATTTGACTTTGACCATCACTTCCCCACATACAGAAGTTTGAAAGTGTTTGGATTTAATTCTCTAAGTTTGGCTTAACTAAAATAAAAAATATAAAAAACAACAAATAGTCCTCCAGTACTTTAAAGACTAACAAAAAATGTAGATGGTATAATGAGCTTTCGTGGGCACAACCCTCTTCTTCAAATGAATGGAGTTAAGGGGTCCAGAATAAGAAGAACTACAAAAAAAGGCTGATTTTAAAAAGTCACAGGTAACGTCCCATCAAAATTTTTGCTTTTCTTAGATAGTGGTACACCCCCTCCCAGCCATCCACCCATGTGTGTTAGGCCTTTTGTAACGTACACTTCTTTTTCTGTGAACGATTAAGCTTGATATTAATATTTTTAATAATTATTTAAAATTCTGGTCTGGCAATATGTATGTGAATAAACAAATCCAAGACTGACAAACAACTACCACATATGCCAAATATTTCTTTTCTACAGTGTGCCTCTCCAGAAAAGTCTGAACATGTATCTGAAATAATTAGATTTTGTTCAGTAATCAAACTCAATCAAATGGATTCTCTGTGAACTACTTTTATATCCACAATGAGAAATGTGTGTCATATTCTCTGTAAATTTGCATATTTTTCCATAAACCTAAAACCAATCAATTTTGAAGAGTTATGATAATATAAAGAATCTGAGGCAATTACATGTCTTTTAAACAGGGATTCAAAATGCATTTCACTGACAGTATTCATGTAGTAAAATAGTCAAAACTTCTTTAACCCTTTTAGTGACAACTCAATTAAGCTGTAATGATTGAGGCCTGGGACATTTCCTCAGGCTTAATGACTGGCTGAGAAAGTTGATAGCCTGAGGTGAAGCCAAGGGCCATTAATTCCCTCTGGTCATTAATTCCCCAGGAATTGTCCTAGGCCAAGATTGTTATTGCCATTATAGAATGGTATTCTGAAGATATATTGGGTGTTTTCTGCTATTTCTTAGCAAATAAACTGTTTATTAAAGAAGTATGTTTTAAACTCTCCTCCCATTCTCTATGGAAGAATGGGAAGCTCTCTTTTTATAGTATGAAGTGATAGTTGGGGGGCAACCTCTCCCAGAGGTGGATGGCAAATTAGTGGTACTATATTTCCCCAGAGATTACACTAAATAACTTATCTTTAAAAGCAATTCTCCAATGTGGGCACCGGGGTTCCATTTTTAATAAACAAAATGAATAATTCAAGGTGCTTTGGGTTGGACTTAGTGACTTTTTCTTAAAATCTGCTTTGATGGAAGTGACTTTGTAATGGGTGTTCTGTTTGGTTACGTATCTGCCACTGCACTAAGCACCTTTTTCCCATTTACCAAATAGTTTAGATTTACCGAACATCCTGAACTAGAGAAAATAGGACAGGCTGTAGGATTCAGGAAAGGTGAGCATCAAATATCAATTTCTCCAAGAGATGTCTGCCACAAAGAGAAGACTTCTAACAATAGATACTGACTCCATGCTCCAGGGCTGGAGCAACCACAGGGAAACATTAGTGGGTACTGAGTACCAACTGGCAGTCAAACTCCTCCTGCTGCCTCCCTCCTACCCACACCTGTTGCTTGCTGGTGGCCCTGCTAACCAACTCCTCCCCTGCCCTCCCAGTGTTTAATCTGGAACACCATGAATAGTAATTTGCAGTGTTCGGGAAGCTGTGGGATAGAGAAAGAGGGGTGGGGCTGGAGTACACTCAGGGTGTCTACATTGCGGGGGTTTTCTGGGTACTGGAAAAATTCTGCTGCATCCAGGGAACACGTTTTCTATTCCGCTTTTTTTTTTTTGGCAGAAGTGCAAACGCACTCTTTCGGGAGCCCTGACTTCTTCATTCCATGAGAAAGAAGGGATCTTCTGAAAGAGGGGGATATTCCGAAATTTGGCCGAGTGTAGATGGGCCAAATTTCAGAAAAGCCTCTTCTGAAAAAAAATTTGGGAAACGCTGTAGTGTAGACCTTGCCTCAGATAAAGAGCCGCAACTGGGCTGATGTTTGGTGAATTGGGATGGATTGGGGGGAAGTGGGGGCAGAGTAAGGGCAGGATCTTGGGGGAAGAGGTGGAGTGAGGGGTGAGGCCTGGTTGGCCAGGTCTAGCACCCTGGCTGCAGGCAAATCAGCACCTATGCTCCCAATATTGTCTAGGGTATAGGAATTAGGAGAATGCAAGAAAGAACTGTTTCAGTATAGTATTTCCTTTCCCTTGTTCCTGGTTGTGCTAATACCAGTGCTGGTGATCTGGAAATTATTACTTTCTTATCCCTTGCTATGGGTCAATACACACTCACTGAGAGGTGGAACAAAGGACATACATGTGCAAAGATCAGGGTGATGAGTCCCTGTACTTTCTTTGCCCACACAACACAAAGCATCCAATTAAGCTATATTGTTTACATCACCAAACGGTTCACAGCAGATGAAGAGTACTGATGAAATTAGCTCTTTACTTGCATTTGCCTTACTAAGGGACTGTGTTAATGACACCGGAAAAGGTGACTAGGGAAAGCCTAGTTCCTGAATCCCAATATTTCTATGGTTTATGGGCTCCTGCTATGCAGCTTGTCTAGCCATGTTGCCTCAGTGTGCAATGGAACCAAGGCACCAGTATCATGAACAGCCTTTCAAGCACTTATACCCTAGCCATGGAAACTCTTTGAAGAGCAGTGATGTTATGCTGAGTAATCAACCAGTGAGAATTCTTGATACATATCCAGGCTCTCTCATGCCACTGTCCCCTGGAGAAGCAACCAACCAACATAATTGCTGCGTGAAAATTAGCTGTAGCAGAAGAGTGGTGATTGGCTGAGTTAATTCTGATGACAATATGGCCCTACTAAAGAATTACATGACCTGTCTGTAGTTAACATGATCTTAACAAGGAGATACAAACATTAATGGTATAAGAAAAGACTGATACAGATGATAAAAGATCCAGTGTTTTTAATTACCAGATCATAAACTTATAAGCATCTTTTCTTTTAAATTTTCAGAAAGCTGATTCCATATTCAAAGGAACTAGTAACTAGGAGTAAGTTTGGGGAGGATGTGAATTTTTCATATGTAGCAATGAGGTGGAATATCTCCTTTAAGTGTAAAATGGAACTCATTCTTAACTGTGGAGTAGATTTGGCCTCAGTAATATAAGGGCTAGATGCACATAGGCATTAGGTACACTGATGTGGGAGAACTGCCTGATCTCTTTCCTAACCTCTGCACCACTTTTAATGTGTGGGTTTTTTTCTTTCAATAAACAGATTCCTACATTACCAGTAAATTTTAAATTACCTCTACTCTGAGACCAACACTGCAATTTGTAAACAAATTGCATCTGTCTTACTAGTAACAATTAAAAATGGTTTATAGTTTCTTTACCAATATCATCTGTGCATAATATGTCTCATTTGAAAGGCCTAAAAAAGCACAAGAAATATGCTTGTTAAATTAAAAATAGGTGAAGAACAAAAGATAGCTACAACATGCTTGATGGTAAGGAAGGCCCGTTTGTCCAGAATACATTTGGGACTCAATTCAGGAGGAGGTCATGCTTGTGAAAATACTACCACTACAACACTGCCAAGGTAATTTCTGAAGGCAGGTTTAGCTGTGTAAGTGCTGTTTTGTTAAATATGTACAGGAGACAAGTACCTTGAGCACCTAATATTTCTAAACATTTTTACTAGTTATTTATTCATGAGTTAGATTCTGTTAATTTTTGTCTACATGTGCATCTTCTGACCCTTTTTTGGCTCATGGCTGTCAACCCTCCTCCATACGCACACATACACTCCACCTGACATACTGAGTGATTGGTAGACTCCTGCTTAAAGCACTCATTTGGGATGTGGGAGACTTAGGTTCAAACCCTGCTTCAGAGTGTCCAAAGGCTAAAGCAGGGGGAAAACCACACAACTTCTCTGTGGTGGTCTGTGATTGGTGCTCAGATATTTAATATATAGGCTTTATCTAGCAGTAAAAAGATACAAAGGCTGCAAGTTGAAGCTAGAGAAATTCAGACTGGAAGTAAGGTGTAATTAACCACTGGAAGAACTTCAAAAAGGCCATGGTTGATTCTCTATTATAGGCAATTTTTAAATCCAAATTGCTGATTTTATGCTCTAGGAATTAGTTTGGGGAAAAATCTATGTATGGCTTGTGTTCTATCATCTAGATTCTGATCTAGGAATCTATTTTAAAAACTAACATAATTAATCATTTATACTTTGCTGCAGTTATTCTTTCACTAGTTAAGATTTCTATACTACTAAATCAGTTATTTGCAAGAATGTTAGAAGACCGAATGGATTTAACTGAGTGGGCAAAGTGAGGTTAGCCATCTACAAGTTAAGAACACGGTGAATTTATGCCATCATTTTTCAAATACAAGCATGACTAATGATTATTATGACTGCACAATATTTTATATATTCAGATTGTGATACTTTTGAAAGAAGAAGAAATCAATTCTACGTTTACTGTAGTTTATTTTTTTTCGGAAATTTATTTCATGGGCATTTCCAATGTCCGCTCCCTTTGCAAATGACTAATGGGAGAAGGTAACTTTGGAAATGACATTGCAGTGTAATCATCCCCATTGTGTATTGTGGTTAAAATTGATTAAAATAATATTGAAACTCCCCCAAGGGATTATGCAATTATAAGTCAAGTCCCAAATGGAAAAGATTTTTGAGAACTTGGCAGATGTCTTAATGAAAATGAAGCATTATAGTAATATATTAGTGCTATTTGTATATTATTGACAGCCAAATCACTAAACTATATAAATTACTGTCCAGGAGAATTGTTGGATTGCTTTTCTTTCAGGAAATGCTTAATCAAATGTTACTTTAAAAAACTTAGTTGTTTCATTTTGGTTTTGCTTTTTGATATGCACATTGGTAGATAAATGATTAAATTGTGAGTTTTGGCCATTCGTTTGCTTTGAATGTTGACAGTTTAAATACCTCAGTTTACAACCATATTGTTTTATTACAGAATAAATTCAGACTAATGCCATACACTATTACATGCAATTCTGTCATGAAATATAGTGGAGACCTCACAACTTTCTCTTTACTTTAATAAAGCTGTTTATCTGACATTTCTTCCTTTAAGAGTTTGAGTCTGAACTCAAAGTTTGAGTAACAAATATAGCAGTTTAACAAGAGAGGTAATTATATTTTACAATTTCACACAGAAATTTGTAATTGATTTAAAATTTGTTGCTGCATTAGGCATTTATTTAAAAGGGTTTAATTTTTGCCATGCCTAGAAGATCTGTATATATCAACAAATAGCGTAAATTTATTTTAACAGTTTTATTCCTATATCAGGCATTTCTGTTTCACTGAATAAGAAATAAACTACCTGCTGGCAACTACACAATATTTTAGTCTCTAATTTTAAAAGTACACTGTATTTTAATACCTTTTTTTAAATAGATATCAATTTTTATGGAGCAGTACATGAGTTGTTGATGGATAAATCACCCAAGCATGGTTAAAGAGACCCTAATATCCAGATGGTACCAGATCCATTTAATTGTATCCTCTGACCTCATCTCACCTGAGCCTGCATTAAAATCATAATACAGTTCAAGTGTAAAAATGATATATTGTTTATTCGTCCTGTTTATAGAGGGGCAAACACACAGTTAAATTCATATGTCGAAAATTAGTGTAGTCATTTGAAAAGGTTGAGTTAGATCAAACTGACTCTCAGCATTTTATTTGCCCTTTCTTATTTAAATAACTATCTTGCTATAGCTGGACATTTTTAAATCAGAAAGGATGTTAAGAAAGAGGTGAAACAGCTTATTGGATCTGCAAAAGATTGGCTGTTGCATTAGCCACAGAAAGCTATCAAGCATTGTTTAATAATGAAGGGAATCATTCATTTTACTTTTAATTTGCACAATGCACATTAAGGAAAAACTTTTCATATAGTAAAATCCATTGAAAACACTTTCATATTTTGGAGTAGCTAATCCTAGAATCCTTTCTGCAGGTTCCATTTTCATTAGTGTAAAATAACATACATGATGTTTTCCATGGTCCTTCCATTTCTAAGTAGCTTATCTTTCATAAATCACAAAACTGAACCTTTATTCTGATAATTATTTTTGCTATGTTTCCATTTCCTTTACCTTTGTCAAGTGAGCTTTCCATCAGAAACTGAACTAAGAAAAAAGTTACAGAGAGAAAGAGAGAGAGAGAGAGAGAGAGAGAGAGAGAGAGAGCGAGCCAACAGAGTATTGTTTTTAATAATATTACATATTGAAAAAAACCTTCATATTATTCAGGGTTTTTAACGTTTTGAGTAAGCAGAATAGCTGATTTTGAAAGGCATGCAGCACTTCATATCCCAGGATCAAAACTACCATGGGATTCTCATGGTTTTGTGATCGGAAAGCTACAGATACTTTGCACAAAAATACTCAGGGTGTCAGGTCTATGTATTTGTGTGCATAAACTGGAAAACTCCACATGCAAAGATTAAGAGTAGGCACAGAATGCTCTCTCTATCTTATATATATTATTGAGCTCTAATTTTCAGTGTCAGCCACTGTGAAGGAAAATGAGTGCTCTCCTGCTGTCTAGAATGGTACAGAAGCCTATCTTCTAGTCCTCAACTTGATGCATAGTACAAGGGAGAATGCTTGTTTACCAGCCAGCACAGAATAGATGCATGCACTGCAATTCCCAGAATGAAAAGTGCCAGAGCATTATTTAATACTGTGCTTTGGGATCCTCAGGAGAACGTTATTAATACAAAATCATATGATTATTACTATTTATTTGTATTAAATTAAAATAACCCTGAGAGGCCCCAACCAAAATCAGGCAGCATTGCACTAGGCCCTGTAGAAACACATAGGAAGGGGATAGTCCAAGCCCTGAAGAGCTCAGTACAAGTGAACTCATCCATTAAGTTCAATGCTCAGATATCACATTGATGGGTTCGTTATTACATCTACATCCAGATTCGCTTTTTTAAAATCCATCATGTAATTAGCATAGAAGAAGGAAAATTATATTCTGGAGAAATATTTTAATGATCTGATTTGCAGCTACAAAAGTATGGAAATTCAGAATTAAGTCACAACTCATGACCTAGAAATTTTCCTCATCTCACACTGCTGAGGGTTATTTTACTTTGTTTCATTTAAGCAACTGCATAAGTATAGGTCTGCTACATATACAGGTCTGCAAAATGTCAGCTTGGATTTTGGGCCTTAATTCTAAATTTCCCCAGTTTGATGGTTTATGTGAAAACCTTAATATTACCCTTTAACGTGCTATTTGTGGTTGGTGATTAAGTTTTGTGGACTTGTGATTAAGAGTAATTAATTATCCATACTAATTCCATACTTAACAACACTAATGAAATTTCATGTGAAATGAAAACTATTAACGTGTGCATCTACTTAGCAGCTTGTCTTCATTATGCAACAAACTATTCTTTGTTACCATTTTAACCAAGGACTTGAGTTGGAACATTGGAGTAAACATAAAGGACAAGATGGAAAAGACATATACAAATAAGCAAACAGACATGTCTAAATTATTACAAATGTATTTACAGAGCTAGGTTAGCAGTTTTAGTGCAGATGTACAAGATTATAGAGAGAATTGAATAATTTATCCAGCAATTTTCACATAAGCAATATTATTAAAAATGAAGACATGAAAGAAGAGGTTAGTTATAGTGGAGAATATATATAGGCTATGAATAAATGTATTAGGCAGTAAGAATAGTGAATGTTTTAGTAGGTTTAGACTAGGTTAAAAAACTGTATTTGATTTCTGTGAAGTCTTAAAATATCTTCTGGGAAGATGCATTGCTCACAATTGGCAAAATCAGACCGCACTTATCTACTTAAACTACAAGCGTTTTTGAATGAGTAGATCCTTTTCACAATAGCCAATCGTAGTTAGACATATGCACTCAGACATTTGGGTGCCTAATATACAATTCCAAATATCCAAAATGTGCCCATATATCAGGTATTTTCACCTCTACATGGCAGTAAGGTACCTAACATCCATGCAAAAGTGGCATCTAATTGTCCATGTGCACATATGCATTTGGAACACGTATCAAGAATTTGCACACACAGGGCTTTATTCTAATCTCATACCAACATATATTAGGAGTAATTCTACTGAAATCAGGAGTTGCTCTCAGGTAAAATATGTATGAGCCAGAAGCCAGTCCATAGGCTGGGCATATGTAAATGTTCATGTGCAAACATATATGCCTAATTGTGAAAATCTGGCCCAGTGCCTCTTCTGACTAGACTGAATAAATCGAGGAATAAAAAGGAAGAAAGAGGAATTGGCTCTAACAACAAAATGAATTATTTAAAGTTTCAGAAATCTCAGGAGTTGGCTAAATCGTTTTGTTAAGTGGCCACATTCATCTTTTGACTTAATATTTCCAAATTTACAGGAAGTTACATTTCCTATTCAATCTGTGCATCGAGTGTGTTTTCTTTCAGTGTTATGAACCCCTGTACATCTGATCCTGGTGTTTTAACCCTGGACCATCCAAGCTAAAACATATCATCTATTTCTTGAGCAGCACATCCTACTAACTATCTGCTACACCAGAGTCATTAACCTCTTATGTTGGCCAACAAATAGCAAGGGTCATTCCACTACAATAGAATACAACTACATTCACACTAACTTACTATTAAAAGTGCATAGAGTGGCTCTCCTATTTTTAAAGTTAAGTTCTTGTTCAGATGTAGTATCAGAAGCTGTTTGGGACAGGCAGGCAGCCCACAAAATTGCCAGGTCTCTGAGCAAGGTGCTGGGCCCCAGCTCCGCACTCTGAAGAGTGGCAGAGGCTCTGCAGAAGAGGCAGGGCTGGGAACTAGCCTCCCCTCTGCCAACCCTTCAGCAGTAACAGAGCATGCTGCCTGTGGTTTCCACAGCAATTTAAAGGGCCCAGGACACCGGCCACAGCTGCAATAGTGGTGGCCAGGAGCGCCTGGCCCTTTTGAATCATGAGGCCCTGGGGCAATTGTCCCCTTTCCCTCACCTTATTAGCGGGCATGGGGATAGGAACCATGTTTTTATTTTGTATTTGTACGCAATGCAGTCAGTAGACAATAGTTGGGGCTCCTAGGCACTACTCCAATACAAAATAATATAATAATGTAAAGGCCTAAATTTTCCTTTGGATTATACCAGTGAAACTGCCTATTAGTTCATTAACTTTAGCTTAAAGACTAAAACTGTAAGGCTACGTCTACACTGGCGGCTTCTTGTGCAAGAACAACTGTTCTTGCACAAAAACTTGCCGGATGTCTACACTGCACACACGTTTTTGAGCAAGTAAATTTACAGTCTAGCGTTGGAAAACAGGGCTTCTTCCAGAAGAGTTATTCCTCTCCACACGAGGAATAAGCCCTCTTGCACAAGAGCTCTTGCGCAAGAGGGCAGTATAGACAAGCAACATTAATTTCTTGCACAAGAAACCCCTATGGCTAAAATGGCCATCAGAGCTTTCTTGCGCTAAAGAGCGTCTACACTGCCATAGATGCTCTTGCGCTAAAGCACATATCTTGTGCAAAAAGCACATGCCAGTGTAGATGTGCTCTTGTGGAAGACTTTTTGTGCACGAACTCGTCCTCAAAACAGTTCTTGTGCAAGAAGCTGCCAGCGTAGATGTAGCCTAAATGTGGTCCTCAAACTACACATAACTTTCTCATCTCTATCTACCCTGTCTAAACCAAAACCTGAAGGAAACACTAAAATCTGTTTGGTTAGGTCAAGACATTCATTAAAACTATGCTGAAAGGTCAGGTCAGCACAAAAAATTGCCTATTCAGTGTGAAGAAGGATGAAAAAGACAACAATGGTCTATGTTTGATTGTATTAACGGAGGGGCAAGACTGGTAGCTTGATTTCCACTTTGGGGATACATAAAAAAATATGATTGATTGACAAGATTCCCAGCTGCTCTGTGGCCCTTTGACACTGGCAGTGGAAAGCAGTTGAATGTTACCAGATGAGAATTCCTCTGATAAGAGGGAGTGCTCAGTTTGTTCCAAAACTGTACCCAGTTTTGACACACACACTCACACACCACGTCTAAACAGCCCCAACATAAATGGTTAGAAATAGGCGAGGAGGGTTCTGGTACGGTGTGACGGGGCGAACAGGCCCCACACTGCAGGGCCGGGAGTAGCCCAGGCCCAGCGGGTGGAGAGGGCCCCGCCCTTCCGGCCCTGCTGGGCATGCTCCCAGCAGAGGCCAGGTATAAAGGCAGAGGGAGCCCAGCAGGCAAACAAACAGCTGGGGGAGGGAGGAGACCAGGCCAGGCCAGGCCAGTGTTTTTGCAGCCGCTGGGACCAGAGTCGCTGCCAGTGCTGGACCCTGACACCAAGGAAGCGGACCCCGACCCCGGGAGACCGGAGCATCCCCAGAACCCCGGCAGGTACGGCCTCAGAGGCCAATGGGCCCCAGGGGAACCGGGACGTGGTAGGAAGCAGCCCAGGGCAGGGGCTACAAAGCGTGGCTCAGTGTGTATCGGCCGGATTCCCCGCCGAACCGGCAGGAGCCATAGACCCTGCCTAAAGGGCCCTGGGCTGGGACCCGGTGGAGAGGGAGGGCCCGGGTCCCCCTACCACGCAGCCCCCCCCCCCCCGGATAACCAGGCCTGGGGCCAGGAGAGGCACCTCAGAGGGACTAGGCCTTTGATACCGTATATCCCCTGATAGAGGGGCATGGACTTTTGGGGACTTTGGGGGGCGGTATAGGCCCGGACTGAGACACGGGTCAGTATAAGGGGGGCAGCAGCCCCCGTCAGGGGGTACCCCCTGACATACGGCTAGAACATGCTGGTCTCCAGATATCCCAGGTCGAAAGTAGTCCTCTGGGGACCACTAACAGCTGGCATTGCTGGGATCAGCATAGATCCACCCTGAGAATCAGTGCTCCATAACAGTTTTCACATAGGCCTCCCCAACTCTGTAGCACCAAACGGAAACGACACTGCAAAGACAGAGACAATACATTGTCATTAATGTATCTGGGTATACACTGTTCTCTTCTGCCTCCTGCAAATGGCAAGGAGGAAATAATCTGACTGCTAACCGGGTATTAGTAAATGTAAGCTCAAAATTCTATGTGCCAAATAAGCATATTCACTCCTTTGTATAAGCAGAGGTGGATTAAAGGTGGGGTTTTTTTGGAGGGGGAGTTCTGGGCCAGAGTTAGGGTGCTCTCCCTGCCCCTTCCCAGGTGCCAATTCCTGTTCTATGCAGGGTCTCTCCCCCTGCTTCTGCTTTCTCACTGCAACCTCACAGGCCCTTTTGCTCCTTTCTGCCCCACCCTACTGCAGCCCCAAGACTAGAGAAGTTCTATCCCTGCATCACAGCCTTGGGGGTCATCAGGGAGTGCAAGCACCTCTAGTCCCATGGCTGCAGCAGATGACCGGGTGCTGGGGCTTCCCTCCTCACCCTCTGCAAAGGATTAGGATTGGGGAGCTGGGGCTTCACCTTACTCTCCAGCAGAAGTGCCCGGTAGGGAGGTGGGAGGAGTTCGAGAGTGTTCCCTGAAATCACACCCTCTGCTTGCCCCATCTGTGACCCCCCCAGGATCAGAGGGTATGTCTACACTACAAAGTTAGTTCGAACTAACGGACGTTAGTTCGAACTAACTTTAATAGGTGCTACACTAGCGCTCCGCTAGTTCGAATTTGAATCGAACTAGGGGAGCGCTTAGTTCGAACTAGGTAAACCTCATTTTACGAGGACTAACGCCTAGTTCGAACTAGCTAGTTCGAACTAAGGGCTGTGTAGCCCTTTAGTTCGAACTAGTGGGAGGCTAGCCCTTCCCAGGTTCCCCCTGGTGGCCTCTCTGGGCACAACCAGGAAAACTCTTCTCCTCTCCCCCAGCCCCGGGCCCTTAAAGGGGTAGACTCTGGCCAGACGGCACTTGAGACAGCCAGCCCTGCCAGGAGTCTCTGCCCCGAAGCAGTGGCCCCACCATGAGCCAGGCAGCCAGTGGGAGTGACATGTCCCCTGCCCAGTCCCCCAGCACCCAGGGGCCAGCCAGGGGCCGTAGACGGCGCGCGGCCTCCTGGACTAGTGCGGAGGTCATGGACCTCATTGAGGTTTGGGGGCAGGCCCCCAACGTCCATGATCTCCGCACTAGGAGGAGGAATGCGGCCGTCTATGGCCGCATAGCAGCCGCCATGGCCACCAGGGGACACAGGCGCACCCAGGAGCAGGTGCGCATTAAAATAAAAAAGCTGCGCCAGGCGTACGCCAGGGCCACCAGGGGTGGCGCCACAGCAGGGGCTGCCACCTGCCCCTACTTCTCTGCCCTCAACCGACTCTTGGGGGGCAGGGCGGTCCGTGCCAGCCTGGGGGACAGCGAGCCGGGACTGGAGGGCCCTGACCCGGGCACACCGGAGGGGCCACCGCAGGATGTCCCAGCACCGGAGTCGGCAGGGTCGTCCAGGGAGACCGTACCGGGTAAGTAGTTTGAATTAAGTAGTTCGGGGGGGGAGGTGGCAGGGAGACCAGGGACCGCGCGCGTGGGCCATGCCTTCCACGGATCACGCAGACACCTGTACACGTGCGAGCACGTGCCATGCCACCCTTGGGCAGGTGGCTCCAGCTGCGTGACACCCAGGGGCCATTGCCCAATAGGCACATGCTTGTGCAAAGAGACGTGACATGCTCCCGACCCCGGGGCAGGACCCAGCAGGATGATTTCCCTTCACATGTCCCCTCTACACGGAGGCAGGGGACATCTCCCCTTTCCCCCCACCGCCCCGGCCACACTATACATGGCACAGGGACATGGGTGCGGTCTTGGGGCAGCTTCCAGTCCCGGGGAGAGCCAGACATCCTGACCATGGCCTCTGTACAAGCACAGCGGCTGTGACGGTGCAGGACATGGTCACCCTCACGTTGCGGAGTTGGGGAGGGGGCTGGGCATCATCCTCTGCGTCCCCAGGGAGAACTGACCCCTTCTCTTCTTTCTCTACAGCTGCACCAGCTGCTCGTGCAGGGCGCACCACCCCGCCTGGGACATGCTCCCGCACCCGCGGCCTGCTCCGGACTGCCAGCACGGAGCAGGAGTACCGGGACCAGCACCTTGGGGCCCTGCGAGCGGTGCACCGCACACTGCAGGCCTGGATGCGGGAAGACCTGCAGGTCCGCCACGAGCTGCTGTCTGAGGTCCGAGGGCTGAGCACCAACCTGCAGCTCCTGCTGCAGAGCATGGTGCCCCGTGCTGATCCTGCACCAGCTGTCCCCCCAACTGCTGTCCCTCCTCCCACTCCTGCTCCCCCTCCCACCTCTCCCTCCTCAACCCCCACAACCTCTTCCTCAATGTCCACACCCCCCACCTCAACCTCCGCACCCTCCACCCCATCGCCCCGGGGACGCCGAGGCCCCCTCCCTCGCTGTACTGGGAGGCGGTCGGCCCGGCGAGACCCCCACCCCTGATCCTTCAGTTTCCCCACCCCCTCCTTTCCCTTGCTTCCCCCTTTCAGCTCCCTCCTCCCAGTTTTCCCCCTCCCCTCTCCCAGCCTCTCTCTTCCCCTCTCCCACCTCCTTTTCCCAGTTTCCCCGAGTTTTGTTAAATAAACAGAGTTTCTATTTTTGAACACATGTGTCCTTTATTTTGTACATCAATAAGAAGGGGGGCTAGGGAAGGGTAAGTGGAAGGAGGTGAGGGAGGAATGGGGCACGAGCCCCCGATGGGGAGGACTGGGCTGGCTCTGCGGGTTCTGGGGGTGGAAGCTCTCCTGCAGCCCCCCGATTGTCCCCTCTCCCCAGATGGCAGCATGCGGCAAGTGCAGCCGGGCTGATGGCCGAGTGGTGTGATGTGCCCAGTGTGGGTACTTCGGGCACTCCAAGCCAGGACTGGTTTGTAAGCGGGGCACCCCTGAGAACTGTCTGTCCGGGGTGGGGGTCGGGACCCTTTAAGCACAGCCCTCGGCTAGCCTGAGACAGCATCTCCACGCTCTAAGTCCTCCTCTGATGCCCTGCCAGCACTGCTTCCGGCCATCCTTAAGCCCTGTTCAGAGTCCACTCAATGTGGACTTGCTAGTTCGAATTAGCAAAACGCTAGTTCGAACTAGTTTTTAGTTCTAGATGCGTTAGTTCGAACTAGCTTAGTTCGAATTAACTAATTCGAACTAAGTTAGTTCGAACTAGCGCTGTAGTGTAGACGTACCCAGAGTCAGGAGCTGAGGTTGAGCTAGGGTCAGATCTGTAGCTGGGGTCACAATTGGGAGTGAGGTTGTGGTCAGGGCCAAAACTGGGGCCAAAGCCATGGATAGGCCAGCAACCAGGGGCCAAGGCTGAGACCAGGTCTGGGGCTGTTGCCAGAGCAGAGGTAAGGGCTGAATGGAGCTGGGTGATTCTCTCTCTCTGCTCCCAATGGGGGTTGGACACATGCCCAAACATTCTTCTAGGTCCCCCTAAGGGAGCCCTGTGTTACATGGAATTGGGAATTTGTTTACACACAGAAAAAAGGGGAGAGGCAGAGGGAGAGAGAGACTGACTGACACTGCGTGTGGGTACAGAGGGGAGTGCAGGATTTAGGTGAGCGAGAGAGAATGGTTAAACACCCTGGGTCAAATTCTGCTCAGCCCAGCTCATAAAGCATTTACTGGAAAACCCCAAACCTTGAGCTGCAGATGAAATTCAGCCATCTTTGTTATGACTTCCCCAAAACACATGGGCAGGCTACTCTCCAGAACCTTCACCTAAAAGCCTAAACTCACTGGTCTGTCTATCTAAGGGCTTGTCTACATTTACAGTGCTATAGGTGCCCCACTGCAGCACCTAGTGAAAATGCTGCCTATGCTGATGGATGAGCTGCTCCTGTCAGCATAAGTACTGCACCTCCCTAAGGGTATGTCTACACAGAAAAGTTATTTCGAAATAACCATACTAGAATCTACACCAACATCAGTTTGTAATGCAGACCAGGGGTAAGTATGACCAGGCAATGAATCCTAGGCTTAATCCCCCCACACAGCAACATGCACAGGGCCACATTCACTCAAACAGCATTAACTAAAAATGTTTTCAGGCTACATATCCATCCATTTGGGGTCCATTTTACATAAATCCAGCACCTGTTCTGTTCCCTTTGTTTTCCCATGGGAATAAATACATTCATCTTACTTCATCTTATATTCACAATTGTTTTCTCTAACGTAAATCACACTACTGCTCTAGCCACTGTACTGCTCTCTACAAAACTTCACTGTGCTATGAACTTCTGGGGTCATCAGTTAGGGTTACAAAGTTGACTGCAGATTGGGGTTGATATTAAGCACATTTTAAACAAATTCAGCAAGAACACAGTATGTCACTTCTCATTACTCTTTGTTTTCAGCTGAGGTTGCCCTTTCTATCGAACCTCACAGTGTTTAGTCAGTCATGCCTTCATTAAAGAAAGCTTCACAAAAAGCTCAAACTAAGGAGGGAGTTAAAAGTTCATTGTGTTTATGAAGACTTCAATACATATCTCATTGATTGTTGTAGTTTACAACCCTTAGTATGCCATACAGTTTTCGGGTAAAGCCATTAGAAAAAGTATTAGGCCTATATTCTGTTATTTAACCTGTATACATTTATGTGTAATATTGTCACTATATCCTGGCATTGAGCAATGAGGATCAATGAAGGTTTTTGCTTAGACCAGGAAGTACAAGGAATTGCCTAGATTATTGAATAAGTATGTTGATACCAAAAATTATCACTCTTCCTTCACTCTTAACTCTTCAAAATGATGGAATCCACAATCTTCTCATTCCTCTGGGTAAAGAAGGCACTTCCACTAAAACCCTATATCTTTCAGTGGGGTGAGAGTGGATGTGATAGGATGCTCTGCAACAACTCCTGCTGTCTGTCCTGAGGATTAGTTCTAGTAGTCAGTGCGCCCTCTTCTGGTCATGTCTCACCTCCATTGCTTCTGCTCCAGGACCATCACTTCCAGTACCGTCGCGTCATGCTCTGTTTTGTCCCATTCTGCAGTTGCTATCCAGTGACTTCCTTCACTGGCATTGGAGGTTCCCTCTAAGCTGCGTGGCAGCATGACCCAGCAGCTACTTCATGAGGCTCACTAGGAGCCTGAGCTTCCCTTCTCAAGAGTCAGGCAGCTATTGCTCTGCTCTGTCCTGTAGCTCTTCTCATATGGGCCTTCCCAGCTCATATTGGCTGCTGCTCACATTTATTGTCTGCGCGCAGTCATCTAGCCAAGCAATGGCATCTTCAATGGCATGTGCAGTTCTTCTAGACCAGTGGTTCTCACCCGTGGGTCATATGGATCCCCAGGGGCCACGCCCTACCTCTAGGGGGCCACATGGAAAAAACGGAACATTAGGTAAATTATGTACCTTTTTTTCCAACTAACAGCGGTTATGAGGGGGGCCACAGAGGTAAACGAGGCTCAGAAAGGGGCCATGAGCATAAAAAGGTTGAGAAACACTGTTCTAGACCATCACTAAACCTAATGAGCAGGCATTCATTGAAAATGCATGTCATTATCTGTGTTGTTCCACAGCTTCACAAAGAACTGTCATGAAGGCCCCAGCGACACCAGTTAGCTGCACAGTGACCTTGCCCAGTCTGGAACCTGTTTAACAGGGTCCATTGGACTAGGGTCAGACCAAAATCAGGCAGACAAATTGTGGGATCATCGACAAGGAACTGGTTGGGCATTATAACAGATACCCATTCCACTTGCAAGCATATGCAACTAGTGCCTATGTGGAGAGGGAGTGCAGGGAGGACCACCCAGAGGATCAGGGAGAGGAAAGAAGGGGGAACCCAAATAGCAATTAGAATTTTGGCAGGGGCATAGGGAGGTGGTGTATTTCCCAACTGCTACCATGAGTCACCAATGCTCTTGAGACCGTTTACACCCTAATGTTCTGCCATTGCAGATGAGACCATTAGGAGTGACATGATGGCAAACATGCAGCAGGCAGTTCTAAAAAGTCATTGTGCAGTGGCAGGCTTGGGTTGGCACATACTTTCTCTAATAACTTACCAGTGGCAACCTCCCGTCTGCTTTGCGGAGCAATATTGCTCAGAATTGGAAACCATCAGAGTAGAGTTGGAGGCAGGGTGCCAGAGATGATGTACACAATGAAATGTAACTATGTATCCACCAGTTTGGTGCGTGATGATCAACTCCATACTGCTGCACAGTGCTCCACCACTGAATATGAAAGTGGCAAGAACTGACATCCGGAGGGTTGGGGCAGGAGCACCCCATGACAAACCTGCCAGTTTGCTAAGATGATTGTTCTGTGTCTTAACTTTAGCTGCTGTCTTTTTCAGGTGAGCATGGTAACTCAGTGTGCAGTCTAATGTCACATTTAGACACACTGGTTCTACTTCATGCCTCACCTTTTGAGCATTCAGATACACAGTCAGTGCTTGGGTTGAACTAGCATGCTAAAGAGAGAACAAACTGGAAACTGTTTTTATTATGCTTGGCTAAAGACACCCAATCCTACAATAGTCAGCTAATTATACCATGTCCCAGTTTAAGGTGGCATCAAGATTGTGAAATGTCCAGGCTTGGGTACTACAACAGATGGTACCTGTGCATATGAATCTCCAGGTTTAGTGGGTCATTGATGTAAAGGTTGAACAGAGTTGGAAAAAGCACATAGCCTTGAGATAACCTGTTGTTCTATCATCTCGAAGCACTCATTTTCTCCCTCATATGGACTCTTTACAGTTCAACAACATCTGTGACCCAAGAGAAAATGACTTGTGATACCTTCCATGGTCAGAGTACCACATAATACTGTACACCACTATTAACTTGATGAAAACAGCACCTGATTTCAAGTCTCTCTGGAAGCCATTTGCAACTAATGTGGTCAGTGTAAGTACTTGGTTTCATGTGCTATCACCTCGGCAAAAGCTAGCTGGCGTACATGGTTAAACATTCACCATTCATTCCTCATTTGTCTTCACACCTATTTTTCCAAAGCTGCTCTGGCCACTTAAAAGTGTTAGGCTACCTAGCTGGGTGTCACTGAGGGTCAGTTAAGCACAAGTGGCTGTTGTGCTGCTCCAAGGCATCAGATCAGACTCCAGTGCTTATGGCTGGAGCAGGTAAAGCTCAGCCTGTCAGTCATCTCCTCCCATCTGGCTAGGCGAGCAATGTCTAATGATTCAATCAGATGGCCAGCAACATATGGGTCACCAGATGCCTGGTACTCCTTGAGAAAGGCAGCACTCGCCTCACTGATAAATAGGGAATGCAGACTGGGAGGCAACTTCATGGGATGGCTCTGCAGGCTGCTTTGTAAACAGCACCACAGAACTGATAGTCAATCTTATTTACCAAGATATGCTGAGCTGGTATTTTCACCCTGCTCTTCTCCGGTGCTTCCCTGTATTTTTCCAGTCAGCCTGTTGAAAGTTCCACTGCTTCTTTTTGGAACTCTTGACAACTGGGAGCTGTAGCCCAATATGGATCAGCGATGGTCTGTGTTGGCTGTGTGGAAAGTTATCCAAGACTTGGTATGTTGCTGAGGATGGTCATGAACAGACCCAATGTGAGTCAGGAAGAGCAGTCATGATTCCATCTGGAAGAATGGAACCAACCTTGCTGCTTAGCATCACAGATAAGGGCAAGGTCATTTCAGATTTTACCAACCCAGCCTGCAAGTTGCCTATTGCTGATGTCAGCCTCCTTATAGCCCTGGTCTGTGTGATGGCTGGTGATATCTCAGCTGGAAGTGGCAGGGTTGGTAAAATCTGTTGGTTTCAGCTGATGCTTGGAGGCTTCTAAACATTTGCCACCCAGAAACAGCCAACTTGGATAAGGTCAAAGAATTCAGTGGACATCAGCTGAATGGCACCTGCAAAGTCGGATTGAAAGGATCAGCCTTTCTTCAGATGTGAACATGGCTCACAGGTCGCAGCTGTCGATACTGTAATTCCCAACATCAGCAGTTGCCATGAGCATCTCTTGCAATCAAATGATGTTGTTAATATGTCAATGAGCAAGAACCCTGCATAAATCATGCTTGGCAGCCAACAAACTCCCCTCCCCATACTGAGTTGTACACATGTAGATTCATACCAGTATAGATTTGAAACCAAAATAACCCATTATGATTACACAATGTGAACACAGGCTGAGTGTTTTATTCCGGGACCCTGAGAATAAGCCTACAGGTTTTGGAGCTGGAGTATAATACTGATCATATAAATATACTTATCTAAAGCGCATGATTAAAAAAAACAAACTATGTAAGTTACTAGACACCAGCACTGCATTCATGTACATGTTGTTTACATCTCTGCTGACTCTATCATTAAAACTGCTTTGTTGCCAGTGTAATTCTCAGGTTTCATGGTATGTACTATATAATGTCTTTGAGTTATGCTATCAGAAATAAGGCATGTGACAATGTTAGAAGTGTAAAAACAAATGAAATATGTATCTGACTTGTGCTTATCTCAATCATTGGTGCAAAAATAGATTCATGAAGTAGCACTATAATAGATTCTGTCTGGTTTTTTGTCACAGTAACATTGTACTGGTCATGTATCATGGCTGACTGGTGCACTGTTCTTACAGCACTATTTGTCATAAAAATGGAAGTTTTAAGAAGAGAAGTTACAGAACCTGCTTTTCCTTTGGTACTTTCTATAAAAATTAGCCTAATGAACTAGATCTCTTTGACATTGTGGTTTTAGGATTTGAATAGCTGGCTCTTCCCACTCCTTTTTTTCCACATCCTCAACAAGCCATGACAAAGCTAGAGTGGTCATTTGCTCCAAACACAGAATAGTCTGGGTGGTGCAGTCAACAAGCGTTCTTTATAAACTACATTAAGCTCTGAAATTCAGGAGGGGAGAGAGGATGGAACCACTGCTGTGGTAAATTTTCATAGCACTTCAATGATGGGTTGTTCTGCTAAAGATTCTAACAAAGCAGGAGGTGGAACAAAACAATTCCCATCTCATTAATAGGGGGAATGGACTCTTGAAAAGATAAAACTTAACATATGCTGGTGACTGTAATACTTATGGCCATTCCCAAAGGGCATCTATTAAATGTTAGCTGCATCCATTTTATAAACATAGTTTTGGGATATTTCTGATTCTATATATTTATTATAACAGTAAACAGTGCCTGATATATCATTAATGACCTAATGAAATGTGGAATAATATTAATCTACTGGAAACCTCTCTGGTCATATTGCCCACATTTCCCTATTTCTTGATCCCTCTGGGTTAAAAAAAAAGTATTTTCTTAATGCACATACTAGACGGGCACACGTAAACATTACTGAACCACTCTTCATAGATTAGAAAGTGACATCTGTAAGGCATCTGCATTTTTTTCTTATTTATACATGCATGGAGACCCAAAATGCTAAAATTAATGGAGCTACTTGTGCTTAATTTTAAGCATATGATTAAGTGTTGTGCTGAATTGAGGCCTGAATACTCCATGGAAGGAAGCGAACAAGGAAGCAAGGAAGGAACTAAAATTTCTGGTTTAAGCAAGGTTTTTCTACACAGATTTCCAATCTAAAAAGAGCTCACAATGTATAATGTTTTCTACAGTATCTCTAAAAATTTGAATCAAACCTAATTAAACAGTAAAGTATTACAGTATGTGCCTAATTTCAGGGAGCTCTAGTCCCATTCTGATCCCGAGTAATTGACTCCTTGAGAACTTTGGTACTGATTTCAGTGGAGACTGAAATACACGCACTTGAAGTTACCTTGCTGAATCAAGACCTAAATATAAGGTGATATGGAGGCTAAGGTGAGATCAGAATAATTATTTTATGACTTGTGACCTATATCAAGACTATAGCTCAGGTTTCTGAGATTATCACAAGACAGTAACTCTGGTTTTCTGAGGTGAAAGGCTAGTGAATCACTCAGCCATTAGGCTGAGTTTCAGCCTTTGAATCACAAGCAAGGAGCAGATTTATTTTTTGATGGCTGGAATTTAAAGACACAAACCTCAAAAGAAAAAACTCGTTAATATTGACAAAAAACGTACACAACAGCAGCATGTGCCCCTTGCCATTCACAAAGCATATGCTAATTTGAGGCAAATATCATCTATCCTTAGCTAGATTTGCAAAGTCAGATTTGGTTTATGAATAGTAAAAGGTATACCTGCTATTTTTGGTTCAATGACAGAGTATAGAAAAATCACCATGGATTTTGTGAATTTGTAAGTAGATGCCAACATAAATGAGTGGTAAATATGCAGGAACTTCTCTTTACTGAAATAGCTGAATCCATGCAAAGGACATGCAAATCAATGTGTAAAATATATTTTTAAAATAGACAATCCATTCTGAAACCAATACTGAATGAAGGACCAGATCTTGTAGTCATTTCTCAGGCAAAACACCTACTTGAAAACAAATAAGGACAATGGGTCTTGGACCAAAGTTGTCCTCAATAGTATGAATGCTAAAAATAAAAATGTTAAACATTGGGCCAGATACTCTTCTGGTGTAAAACAGAATAGCTTTTATATGGAACTAGGCCAATTTACACCACCAGAGGATCTGGCCAAGTGCTTGTTTAGTTCTCTTTGTCTTAGACTAATCAGAATTCTATCAGTTCACTCTGAAAATAGCCAATGACTTTCCAACATCCCAACAATCATTTTTATTGAACTATATTTTCTGAAAGGAGCCAAATTAGCAAAAAAGAGCTCTAAATTTCTGATATCTTAATACAATAGTTCTAGCACTTTGCATCAAGCTTAATGCCACTGTTTCTGTGACTAAGATGGGATGACTTTTTGGTCTAATGGTGCTCTTGTTCACTCCTGCTTCCTTCACATCTGGTCGCCAAAGAGTCGCTTCGTCACCCTGCAGCCTGCTAATGAGATCCCCCATTTAATTAATACCATAAGAATTTTAATTCTGACTGAATCAATTTAACGTGATGTGATTTTGTCAGCTCTATTCCCCAAGTAAAAAGTGAGCCTGATGCTTATTACATACATCATTTCACGGGCTCTGCATTCCCTGCTGACTTAAACAAATTCTAATTAAGACTAATTAAAGCATCATTTATGAAAGCGCTTGTGATAGCTATGCAAACATTCTGGGTGGGTATGCTTTGCATAATAATTATCCTAGTTAATATTAAGGCAAGATCCTTGGCAATTAGGTCTTTGAAACAGAGAGTTATTCTGAATTTAGCCGTTTTCAGAGTTAGCAATTAATAACAAAAATAATAATATGTAAAATTTATATAGTGGCTTCATTTACAAAATAAATTTAGAAGTACTATTTTACGCATTTTTTTAAACTAAGCATAATTTTTAATCCAGGTGACAGTTATTAAAATAAAAGGATACAGTTTATCCAGTAAGTCTTGGAAATTTATTATAACCCTGCAGAGTGGAGAAATACTATTTATAAATTGCAGGCTACAAAGACAGTTAAGCTAAACAGTGCTCGTTCCTTCCCTCCCCTAAAGAAAAATCTGGATTATACAGTGGGAATGTAGCAATCCTTTGCAGCATTTCTAAACAAGCTGAAAACTAGTTATGGGATTTTTTTTTTTTAAAAAAAAAGGTCAAATTAGAGATGCTTTAAATGTTCAGTAATAGATCATGTAATTTAACAACTGGAATCAAATGGGCAGAAGATAGATGAATTATAGCAACAAAGTAAATTCTTCTCAATTACAGTGATTGTTGTTAGGCCCATATTTACAGAAAGAAATGTTCTCTGACACCTACTGAGCTTTGTGAAATTAAAAATCTCTCCAGCATTCACAATCTGATTCACCTATGCTTCCCAAGTGTATATTATGTTGTCAGTAGTCACTATGGTGCAGAGCTAAATGTGTCATTTACAATATTGTAGGAACAGTTTACATTTTTCCCCTTTTTAAAAAAATGGTATAACTCCTCAGTTAAGAACTTACAATCAGGGAAGAGTGTATTTTGTGGGTTGCAATGTATTCTTCAGTTTTTCAGCTGAATTTGCAACTAAAATAATTTGAGAAATCTGCTTAAAATATTAAGTCTCACATGGCTTATGATTCCAAAGAGTACACTGAATAGCTACTGTGGACGTTTTTTATGGCATCTTAAGAATTTTTTAAAAGAAAAACTAAAAAACATTTGGTAAATATTATGAATGTTTCACATCATAGGGTCTTCTTTATAATGGAAACAGGTATTCCTGTAGCTGCCAGGAAGATTGAGCCATGTATCTTTTTTTGGGGGGGCGAGGGGAAGAGAAGGAAGGTTAAACTAGATCAAGAATAGATTGTATTTAATGGCTCACTTCGCTGTTGTCATAGTTGTTTTCAACTTTGCAACACAACTTGTGCTGAGAAACAAGAAATGGATAGATTTAAATAGCAGCTCTTCGCTTTCTGTCAGGACATAGTCTTAGTGCAAAGATGTTCAGATATATGCTTTCCCTGTTCAGAAATTTAATTTTTCCATTAGTGTGTTTTATAGTTAACACATTCTGACTAGATTCTCTTGCTCCTGAGATGGATTAAAGTTATTTCAGCTCTGTCACTTTAGCTATCAAAATGAAAGAGGCATTTAGTACATTGATTTCTAATAAGAAGAGTTTATGTTTCTTGAGATTAATATTTGAGTGCACATTGTGTATATAAATTACATTTTCTACTATTAACACTCAAGATGGCTATGGGTAGCCATCTTCCTTTCTCTCCTTATGTTTCTCTGTTGTTTCAATTTCTGTTTGACACATGCTGATTCTGGTTGTCATCTTAGCACACGTCACTAGAGAGATGCAAAATGCAGGTTGAACTTCTGTAGTCCAGAACCCTTGGGACCTGACCAGTTCCAAATGAGAGAATTTTCTGGACCACAGCAGGTCAATATTGTCTAGCAGCATTGACAACACTTCCACTGCTTATTATGCTGCTAGAGGATATTTAGGGGCAAATTAAAGCTGAACAACTGCACAGAATACTGAAAGCTAGGACTAGTGGTTGTAAACAAACTTTATGGGACCATGGGATGCTTGGTCACACCCATGAAAATTAGACATCTGGCTAACTAAAAATTATCCTGGACAATGGATATTTCTGGATGAGAGAGTTCTGAATTAGGGTATGTCTACACTTGCCCCCTACATCGAAGTAGGGAGGCAAATTAAGCCTACCGAAGTTGCAAATCAAGCCCGGGATTTAAATATCTCGTGCTTGATTTGCATGTGTCTGGCCGGTTGCTATATTAGAAATTCACTAGCCCGGAGTAACTGCCCGCATCTACAAGCGGCAGTGAAACGGGAGTCCGATTTAAAGCCCCTAATTCAAATTAGCTGGTAAACCTCATTGCAGGAGGAATACCAGCTAATTCAAGATAGGGCTTTAAATCAGACTCCCGTTTCAATGCCCTGTGTAGACACGGGCAATTACTCGGGGCCAATGAATTTCTAAAATGGTGATCGGCCGGGAACATGCAAATCAAGCGTGGGATATTTAAATCCTGGGCTTGATTTGCAACTTCGGTACGCTTCATTTGCCTCCCTACTTTGAAGTAGGGGGCAAGTGTAGACATACCCTTAGAGAGGTTCAACTTGTATCAATGAGGTTCTAAGAATTGTACTGTCATGCGGACAGACTATCCCCTGCTACTGAAAATGCTCATAGGAGAAGCATAAGAAGGAGGAAATCTCTGTGAACATCCTCTCCCTCAGCTCTTCCCCTATTGTGTCACTAGGTACGGACTATGTAAAATAAGATGACGGGCCCAGAGACAAATCTGATAGACCTCAGGGCATTGGAATACACTGAAGCCAGAGCAATCCGTTCTCTGGCCCCTCCCAATGGATGCAGAGGTGGAGCCAACAGCACTGTTGATGTAGCCACTGCCACCATGTGTGTAGAATCTAAACCATGACTATGATTTTCTTACCAAATAAGTATTATAGGAAATTAAATGTTTTGAAATTAGCAGGTTCCACATACTATACCTCTGATGTGATAAAAAATGTGCAAACCTGATACTTGTGTCCCTGGTTTGAATTGGGGGGCTTACTAAAAAACAAAATACATCCCTGGCTTATTTTTGCATGAAAATGATTGAACTGAGGAGAACTAACCTTCATTCCCTTCATTCATTTCTGTAGGATGATCCTGACAAACAAACAAACAAGCAAACAAACAAAACTTCAAATCTAATTTTGTACTGATACTTTTTCAAGATTTTTAAAAATCTTGCTGATAAAAAACTTTGTAACAGGCAATTAAGATTAGTCACAAAGGTTATATTCTTTTGATGTCAACTAAAGTCATTTTGGCATACCTTGCAAGTATTTGAAGAATGGAATTTCAAGAAGATACTTGTATAGCTTGTAATTGCAGGCTGAATATTGCTTGCCTTACTCACTCAAGAAATCACCTGAGAAATATTAGCCTTATAGCTACCTAGCACCTATATGATTTGGTCCTGTCATTCTTTCCTTGAAATTACTGTTATGCAGAGAATACTAGCCAGTCTCTGTGAAATTCAAAGGAAGGATCTGTTATTTGCAGTAATGCAGATACTGGCTATATATTAACTAATAGTTTTTAAAATTTACTTATTTTTGCTCATGTTGTCACAAATTAGAATTAACAGGTTTTTCTAAGAGGCAATGATTTACCCTTTAGTAAGTATAAGGAACTTTTAACCCAAAGTTCCACAAAAATCTTTAAACATTTAAACACTGTCCACTGCATCCTCCAGTTATCATCTCAATTATATATCCCACTTCAAGAAAGAAATCTGAAATGTCTGGAGTTATTTAAAACTGAGAATGTCAATAGGCAAATAATACAATTTTATTACATGAAGTGATGGTTTTATTTTTGTTTTTTAAGTTTGTTATTTTAATACCACAGGGAAAAAAATTCCTAACAGGAATTCATTAATGGATTTTCCAGACAGTCTTCATTTATGTCACCCTATCTGATCCTGCCTCCCGCATGTTTATGATCAGTGAATCTAGCATGTCACATGTACAGCATTAGATAGAGTGGAAGTACTTTGGGAGAAGAGACTGGAAGGAACAGTGAAGGAGGCAGGGCTGGAAAGAGGGATTGTATAATTATGCCATATAGAGATAGAGGTCAAAACAGAAACACAGGCTGGGGGAGGGGGAGCAATAATCTCAATTCTCTCTGTCTCACCTGCCACAAAAGCCCAGCTCTTGAAAGCACTTACACATGTGAGTAAGTTTATGTGGATGAGTAGCTGGTTTGTGTTATTCCTGTGATTAATGTTTGCAGAATTGGGGCCTAAGTCAACAGGAGTCAAACTGGGCCTATGGAAGGCATAATTATTTGCATGGAGATTTGTAGGGGATGTAGAATTTTTCAAGGTGAGCATCATTTACAAAGCAGTTTGGATAGTTCAGTATGTACCAGAGATAGTATTTGTAAATAGGGAAAATGAAAATGCTGTTGTTTAATTACACTATGTTCACAGGGTAATCAAGCTATGAATATACACATTGTATAAACAGAAGAATTTATCAATTTATGTTAATTTTGTCTAGTTGATTTTTAACAGCTTTTTGGTATATTAGTTTTCTAGGTTGTACTATATGACTTTCCAGTATTACTGGATTGACAGGCAGCTGGTGCAATAATAAAACTGCTATTCCCCTATCTGCCAAAGGCTCAGAGAGAGATGAGTACAAGACAGATATCTACCCACTCACCATTTAACGTGTACCGTTTCCTACTGAACATGCAGATGGCATGGCGGTCCCAGATTTCATTTGAGTTAATCTAATCCCTCCACTGCTCCCACTAGAAAGGAGGGCATTAGCAGCCATATGTCAACCAGATTTGTCAGATTATTCATTACAATTAATTGCTGTTCTCACTTAAGGCCTTTAAGGCTGTGAATTGCTCTGAATTCTATTGCAAACACAAAATTATGAGTAAAAGACTTTAGCCCTGTCATTCAAATTTCATGCTGACCTTTATCAGCTTTTGGCTTTTCCATGGGTGCTGGGCTGAAAGCTTTCTAATTGGTGTTCCATTTCTTCCTCACTACAGGTAAGCTGTCGACCTAGGCAGCAAGTATGACCAGAAAGACAAGAGGAAAAACTCTCAGGTCCCAGCAGATAGTATTTAACTGCCAACTAATAATACATTAGGAGAGTAATGAAATGAGCTAGATGTCATAATGACCCAATATACTAATTAAACCTCTAAATACTATAGCTTTTTAAGACATTTTCTGTCCTGGACAGACTTATTTTTGGAACTGCAATTCTTTTTACATTGATTCATTATCCAAACTCTCTTGTAAGTTATTATGGATGATCATTAGAAATTAACCAAATTAATACCCACGCTCTCTCACAGAGGGGAGCAGAAACGTCAGCCTCCCACAGCCTGCATCTCACACGTCTCAGTGCAGCACGCTTTTGGTACAAAGCCCATTCTGTGATTTTTGCACACAAGGGAACATTACTGCACCCTTCTCTCCTGTGGTGTGACATCATATGGCAATAAGCTGAGCAAGTTTGCTCTAACATTTCCCTTGTGTACTGTGGAATATTGTCTGGCTAGGGCTGAGCTATACTTGCATATACTCGGTTCTATAAAATCTGTGCAGTTTGATTAGATTATCATCAGAGGAGCCTTGATTGCCAAGAAGTGTCTGTCATTGAGATTATTAAGCCACAGTGGGCTGCCTTGATTAATACTTTGTTTGCAACTTCAACCAGCAATTTTGTCAGATGTTTCACAAATCTTGACATAAAGGTTTTAATAGGAATCTCTGCAATAGGATTGGTTGACAGTTTAGGTTTCTAGGACGGTTTCCTTATTTATCTTTAAAATCCTTCTCGGCAAAGCAACTGAAGGGCAAGAACCTCGGTGGTAGTGTGCAGCAGTCATACATTTACTCTGCTGCAAAGAGACACTGCTTTCCAGATAAAATTTTAACAATGTTCAGTCAGGTGATACTCAAGAAGTCCATGGAGAAGAGTGTGCCGAGCAACCAAAATGAGGGTCTCTCAGCGTCATTGTTTTACGTCTACACAGACAGAGAAGCCACCTTTTAATATGCCCTGAAAAATAAATGGAACAGGGCAGTCGAATGCTCACGTTTAGCCCTCACAGCTCTTACTAGTTTTTATTAAGAAACACAAAGGTTAGCCTGGTTATTTCTCCGACGTCCTATTAGTAATTGTTCCTTGTCATGCTATTGTGTCCCTTCATAGACAGTATCGCTACACAATGGACACAGTGGTCACTACAAATACCATTACGACTACTGTAAGATTGTACTCCTCCCAGACCAACTGCCTCTCTGTCGCAACCACGATAAGCACCTAATTAGCCAGCTTCTTGAGCCCACTTGGGAGAGGGTGAAACACAGGAAAGGGTTAATAGTCACATGGCAGTCACATGACACAGCAGGGACTTTAAGGAACAGGAATGGCTTCTTTCCAGGGCAGGGAGAGGCAAGGGGAAAAATCTACTTTGGTCATGAGAATCATTTTGTCAGTATTACTTCATAAGATTTTGTGTTGAATAATATATTGTGTCCTGATGATGTGTCAGCAACAGACTCTGGCATTGCAATGATTCTTTCCTGGGCTGGTGAGAGAAGTCACCTATTTATGTCACTCCTCTATTGAATTGCTAGCATAAGTTCTAGGCACAAGAGTATGAGACACAAAGGCAGTATTGTTTAGCTGAGCAAGCTAGGGACTATTCCGAGTTCTCCCACTGGCAACCTCTGTGGTCTTTGTGAAGTCACATTGGCCAAAATATGTGTGTTTAAATACCTTAAATCCACAGGTACTGAGCAACCTCACTGCTTAAGAAAACCAAGCTGCTTTTGTTTAGGTGCAAGGGACTCCACTGGCTGGAGCATTAACAGCCTCCAGGTCTCAGCCAACTTAGGCACTTCTTTGCAAAACTTTTCTAAATGTTAGTAATTATGCAGAGACCTTGTGCAAACTGGGCTTCACTTCTATAATGGCTGCTATGTCAAACCCATTGTCCTTCAACACCACTGTGTTAGCACTGATCTCCTAGCTGGAGAGATGTTCCGGGAGCTAGAGGTAAAAGACAAGGTGTTTTCTTGTCTGCCACCAATCCCTCATTTTGCCAGAGTTAGCTTCAACCCTAGCCAACCCAAAAGAGTTGACTAGACCCAAAGCTCTGAGTTTTCAGAGCTTACAGATCCAATTGTTTGCAGAGTACACATCAGGCATCAGCCCATCAAATACAGATTATCATCACCTGTGTGCATGTGCTATACCCTCTATGCATCAGAGTACTAGCACAGGCATCTAAAATATTGGCAGGAGCTGTGTGTGCGTGTGCGTCATGTAAATCAGAGCCAGGCAGCAACTAAAATATTGTCCATACTCCAGTTCACAGTAACATTTTCAAAAACTTTTATTTAATGGCAACACAATACACCCATTTAATAGAACTCTTGCTACATGAACAAAAGCATTTTCCTGCTGAAAGTCCCCTTGCGTGCAGTTATGCCAGCCACTAACTTTCCTTCAAGAAAAAACTGCTTAATGAGGGAAACGTATAGCCTTCAATTTAACTTTGAAAAAGTTAAAAGCCTTGGCTGCAGGTAACTATTGAAGCCTTTAGTCACAACACTCTTGAAAGGAGAAGAGAGAGAGACAGGATGGAGGCTATATCTGAGTAAGTAGCAAGCAAAAGTTTAGGTAGTCAGAGGAAGAGAAAAGGTTCCAAGGGAGCTGAACAAGAGAGACAGAAATAATTCACTCATTACAATACAAGCAACCTCGGAAAACTGAATAAGTCTACAAAAGGCATTCAGACGCCAAATAAATCACTCAAGCTTAGCTCTGATGCATGTCAGGCTGTCATCAGAACTCCATGTCACATACATAGAAAGAGAAACATTAATATAGTTTAGTTTTATAATATTCATAATATTTTATAAAGACAACAAGCTCATCTCTTTCAAATCACTTCTCACACACTTCTACCACAAAGCCTAAAGAAGTGAATTAAAATATAAAGTTATACATTAAGGCAGGGGTTCTCAAACTTTGTGATACTGCGACCTCTCTAAGTTTCTCACGACCCCCCTAGGGTTCGGGACCCACAGTTTGAGAAACACGGCATTAAGGTTTCATTAACAGAAATTAACTAATTCTTTAGACAGTCTTATTTATCTGTCCAACTTTTTTGTAATCAGTAATCTTAGTAAGATATGATCTAGAGTTTAAATTCCTTGAATCAGTAACCTGTTTAGTGGTCTGTTCAGTGAGGTGTCTGCAATGCTACAAATAAATTAAAATATTATTCCTGGCATCCTGAATAATCCAAATGTTCTTTACAAATGTAGCAAATTGATATGCAGGCTGTTAAGGAATCATATTCTTCACTTCTGAAAATGCAGCCACCTCTTAGGTCAAACAAGGTAGCTGTTTAACAATGTACGGTTAAAGACAGAAAAAAGTATTAAATCTATCCCTAAGGCTTCTTACGGTGATGTATCTTTTAACAACATACTTAGCAAGTGATGATTATATCTCTGCTCTAAAACCAGAAATTTTAAAAGTTATTTGTAAGAAAAAACTTAAACAACAAATAGTGTAGTAGCACCTTAAAGAGTGACTAACAAAGCATGTAGATGGTATCATGAACTTTCATGGACACAACACACTTCTTCAGATGACAGGAGTATTAGAAGTCCAGATCTAAGAATAAATAAGGGAAGGGGAAGAGGGGAGAGAAAAAAAAGAGAAAAAAGGAGGGGAGGAAAAAAAAGAGAGACATGAGTAGATAGTTCAAATAGTTAGAAGTGGCTGATAAGAACAATTAGCACCTCCATTGTTAGGTTGGCTGGTTAAGTCATTAGGATGTGGAAGGCAGTGTGTGAGTCAGAGGATATCCCAGTTCATACTCTTTGCATAAGAATTATACTTGTGAATGAAGTTAAGTTCCAACCCTTCTCTGTGCATTTGACTTGTGGAATTGGCCTGAAACAAAATAGTGACTTGGAGATCCAGGCAGAAAGTGGGGTGTTATATCTCACCCTGTATTAGAGCACAAATCCTTGCCAAAGGGACAAATCTCCTAGTGTGGAATCAATTTGTACAAAAATTTATTCAGATTATAAAGTATTTGGATTCACATATTCTTGAACCCCACGCTTCCCTCAAAACATAAGTACTGAATTATATGTTCTTTATTTAAAATATCCCAGAGGTTCATGGGCACAAACTCCATGGGTGCTCCAGGGCTGGAGCACCCAGAGATAAAAATTGGTGGGATGAGGCACTAGCAACAAGATCTCTTGCTTTCCCACCCTCCTCATGCTTCTCACACTTACTTACTCCTTCCCTTCCCTCACAGCACCTCCGGAGCACTACAAACAGCTGATTTGTAACATTTAAGCTCAAGGAGTGAGGGGAAGGAATAGGGATGGGGTGTGCTCTGGGACAGAGGAGGAGATGAGGCAGAAAGGGGTGGGGACATGGGGAAAGGAGTGGAATAGGACTTGGGCCTGCAATGGGGTGGTGGAGTCAAGCATCCCCAGCAAAATGAGAAGCGGTTGTTTATGCAGACATTGACTATTCACATTTAATGAAATATAGTTGTTAATAGCCAACTATGTTATCATTAGACCCCAAAGGGCTTTATAAAAAATGTCAGTATCATTTTACAGAGGAGGAAACTGAGCCACAAGATCATGCAAAAGGCAAGTGGTGACATGAACAGAAGTTTGGTCTCTAAAGTTCCTGTCCAGTGTGCTACCCACTACACCCTCTATCTCACTGTATGAACTGCATACTCAGTAGATACTCTACAGAGCTGTCCTCGCAGAATACAAATTCTATTAAACTGTGATATAAACAAAAAATGCCAAATATGCTGCCTTTGGTAATGCATGCTTGGATCTCCTTATGCTTTGAACCAGTCCAGACATCACTGCTGCAAGGATGGATGGGAGAAGAAGGGGGAATAATTTGACATTCCTTACTCACCCATCCTTCTTCCAGCTTTTGGGTTGGAACTGAAGGGCTGTTGGTGAATTATCCAAGAGAGACCTGCTCAGTTGTGCAAAGAAGATCTAAGTGAACCCAACTTTCAGCAGAAATGTGATTGATCTTTGTGATACCTGCAAAGGCTGTGAAGTTGGATCAAAGCCCTAGAAAAAATGCCAAAATGTATATATGAAAGATACTTTGCACCTTTATCACATCTTCCAGTGGAAGATCTCAAAGCACTTTGCAAACATAAAGAAGTACTAATATCACCATTTTACAGCTGGCTGTAGTAAGGCATAGTCAAGGATAGTGTTGTGTAATAGTGTGTTTAAAATCTTAAGTGTGTGAGAAAAGCTGTGGTGGACTATGACCCACTTTTTATGCACTGGAGGAAGTCTGTGTCATCAATACATAAGGCATTGTTGGGATATATCAGATTCTACCATCTGTGACTAAGGAAACTGAAGTTTAATATCGGGGAATGAGGGAGGCCATCTAAATCCTCATGGACTAAACCAGGTTTTCTGGATCTGTCTCCAGCCTTTATAGGACAGTTGAGTTTCATCAGTTGAGTGGTTATACTTTATCAGACAGGGGACTTTACCAGTTATGTAAAGCGAGAGGGCCTGAGATAGGCAAATTTGAGAAATCACAAAGCCATATTTTCTTCCTACACCAGTTTTACACGAGTGTAACTCGATTCATTTCAGTGTAATGCTTGCTAGTTTGTATTTATATTAGAGTAACAGAGAGAAGAATCAGGTCCTAGCCATTCATCTACATGGACATGGACACGGACTCGGACACACTTCTTTTGTTAAAATGTGTTTAGACCTCAGCTGAGAGTAGCACTATGGAGCACAATATCATTGGTGATTTTGCACTGTGAGGTTCCTCACATGAATTACAAGATGCTGAAAATAAACCTGTTCTTGAATAAGTGCTTTGTTATGCTCAAAGCTTGAATGAAATGTATCTGTTTTGCAGTACTGACCACAGCCTTCTCCATGAGGATTTCATGCAAATATGCAGTTGTAACAGCTATATATGGAAGTGTAGAACAATGATGCTTAAATACTGGACAGGCATCCACCCAGAAAATTAATAATACCTTTAAAAATTGTTGTTTTCTCCATTCCACATATTTTATAATTAACTCTCTTTTTATAGCTTCCTTAGACATGAACCCTTCCCTGGATAGTATTTTCATCAGCACTAGTGCATAGAGTTTTACATAAAAATGTGCAAATTCTTGTTTGAAAATATGACAAAAAGCTCCTGAGGTGAGATCACTGATCCATGACCTCACCTCATCCTGATTAGTAACCAATAAACCATAGAACATATAAACTCTCTAGGCCTTAGAAACCTCGGCTGACTATCCATGTCTTTTGTATCTTCCTTGACATTTTGCTCCTGTCCACCCTCTCTTTATGTTTATTCCTCTAAGATACTCACAGGCTTACCCTTCCTGCCCCCATCCCTGTTCTCCAAAACTCTTCTCCTGATTTTCATGAGGCATACCGGAGCGGTCGACAAAGGCTTCCCTTGTCAACCGCAGAGCATCCAGATTGCCCACTGTGCCGGATCAGCTGATTGTCGGTACAGCACGGTGGCTATTTTGATGTAAATGAAGCAGCAACTATTTAAATCACTGCTTCATTTTGCTATGTCTAGTAAACTCGTCTACATGGCTCCGTCGATGGAGCCATGTAGTCTAGACATACCCTTTGAGACTAACAGTGTTGGGTGCATCAGCGGGACAATTAGTTTGATCCATATGGACTAAAAGTTCAATAAAAATAAGAAGGTTTAGATGTCACAGATCCAACATTTTTCAAAAGTAAAAGCAGACTTGCCTTGGAGAAGACTAGCAATGTTTTCACTGGTTCTTTTCTTATTAGAAGTGGTTTGCCCATCCCTTGATGGGCCAGTCCATCTTTTACAATCATGTCCATGAGGGAGTTCTTTTGTGTGATGTGAAGGGTTAAGCCAGCCTGATGACAACTGACTGCTGAGCTGAATGATACAATGTTAGCCAGTGGGCACCATTATTAAATATACACTATTGTTTTATGGGATGATAAAAGAAACTTATCTAAAATTTCATATATCTAACGTGGTGTATAAACAGGCTAAATCCCTATACATTTTAAAACTTCAGCAGTCTAAAGGTTAAAGCCTGTCAGTTGAATTTCACAAATTCCAGGAAGGAATAGAGAAGTCGCGCCAACTCTTCATTGTATACCAGTGATCAAACATCTCCTCATTACACTTCAATATTGTTGCCTCTAAAGGTCACCATTGCTGAACATAATCACACAAAATCAAAACTGCAAACTTTATATATCATAGAGGTAGTAAATAGCTTGGAGGTTTATTTTCTGGTGCCTGAACAACATTCTGAACCCATTTATAAATTCCTGGGTACTGTGGCATGAACCAGACACATTTGCAGTGACTAACAAAAGCTTCAATTAAATCAATTTCCTGTAAAAAATATTCTCCATCATTTATTAGGTCAGTACCAACTGGTCTAATCAAGCAATTGTTACTCGGTAACTTTAATTTGCATAATTTAAAAAACGACCATTCTGATGGTTCAAAAAAATCAGTTTAAAAAAAAAACAATTTTCAGGTCAGATTCATGAAAATATTTTATGTTTTATGTAAAGGACTCCATAGAATTTACTTAAGAAATTTCTAGCATATGCCATAAATCATGTAAACTCCATTATTTTCCTATTCACTGATTTTACTCAACATTAATTTAGCCAATCTGTCACCTCCTGAGATGCAGAGGCCAAAACCAGGGTCTAATCACCATCTAAAATAGAGACTTTCCCATTCAAAAGGAAGCAACATCCCCCATTCAGAAGAGCAATATATTCTAAAATGTATTCTTTCCTCTTTATTTTTCTGTCTGAAACAATAACTGTACATTGTTTTTTTTTTTTAAATTAGTGTGCACTAGCTGTAGCAAAACCAAAAATATACTTGAGCACACAAAGAAAAATGTGCCAAAGCAGGATTCCAATGTTTTTTTTAATTTGGAATAAATGGTCATATTCTGATATTGATTGCATTAGTATAATTCGGGAAGAACTACAGCAAAGTCAGTGGAGTTATTGTATTAGTCATTGTACATGATATCAGTGGTACTACATGCCCAACAGAAAGAAAAAAGAAAAGAAAGTATGCAATCTAATGCCTTTCTCTTGAAAGGAGCTTCAAATGGATGGATCCCTATCCAGAGGCCTCCTGTATGCAGTTCATAGTATAAGAAGCCAAAGACCAAAAAGGAGGATGCTAAGGGAGGATTAGATGTTTGTGACCAACGCTTAAATGTATTTTAATGAGTGTGTGCATTACAGTATGTTATTGCATATATGCTTTGTTTTATTATCCCAGGATATTTAGCTATAGATATGTTAGCTACATGTATGGTCCCCATTGCCATGGTACTTGAATGCCTCACACACAATATATTTAGCTAGCACAATACACATATTGAATTAGTAACCTGCATTTTTCAACACACATATTGCAACCTTCTAAAGAGACAAGATCAGCTTGTAAATTACATTTCCACCTGAAAAAAATTGAGCCTAATTCTCAAATATACTAAATCTTATTCTACTGCTATGAAAGGGGCCTTTAAGTGGCATATATAGGTTACATTTCCAGTATGATGTAAGGGGCTTGAAAGCATAGGTGTCATTTATGGGGGGGATCTCACAAAACTAGATAATTGGGCAACACAATGGCAGATGGAATTCAGTGTTGAGAAATGCAAAGTAATGCACACGGAAAAATATAATCCAACTATACATACGAAAATGATGGGTTCTAAAATAGTTACCACCACTCAAGAAAGAGATCTTGGAATCACTGTGGATAACTCCCTGATAACCATCTGCTCAATGTGCAGTGGCAGTCTAAAAACTAAAAACCTAACAGAATATTGGGAATTCATTAGGAAAGGAGTAGAGAATAAGTCAGAAAATATCATATTGCCTCTATATAAACTCATTGGATGCCCACATCTTGACTACTGTATGCAGATCTGGTCACCCCATCTATCAGGGCTGTTCCCCACTCTGACTCCAGATGCAGAAGAGGGAGGCCCGCAAGAGACCTTAAATACCATACCTATACATCATCTCCTACCCAGTACATCGGCTGTTCCCTGGGCTGGGAGCATTAGTTGGAGTGGGGCGGTTAGTTGATGTTGTTGGAGCACCCAACTTCCTAGTTTTCTCCAGTTCAGTTTCTAGCCACTTCATGTCTACTTCTCTGTCCTTCATCTTTAGGAAGAACTCCATCTCACCCTTGGTTAGAGGTCTGCCTGCATTAAGGACACTCTCCCACCCAAGGACGGTGGTAGGGAAGGGGCATAGCCACCACCCTGTGCTCCTGCCCACAAAAACGTACTTCCCACTGACCTCACAGGAACATTCTCCTGTCTCTCCGCCTCACTGTACAAGTCTTCCCCAGAGGTGGACATCTTGCCCTGATCTGAGGCTGTTTTCACCTTGGTGTATTGCTTAGAGAAGGTTGGTTGCTCCAGGGCTACTGTGCCTGACTGAAAATGCATGCACTGGGCTGCTTCCCTGCCCTACTGTAGTCTAATTATCCAGTTGCCCCAAAAGGTAGAAAAACAAAAGAAAACAAAATACCTGTTTTGTTTGGACTCCTTGGATGTGCAGATTTAACCTTCTATGTGCCTTTTCCCCCTCAGGCAACAAAAGAGGTGGGGAAGTCCCAAAACTTCCAAACAGCAAAAGAGAAAAGAAAGGGGAAAAATGTGTCCTTTTAAAATCCTGAGGTCTGTGCTTCTAGTTGAAAATAATTCCATCTCTGCCACCATGTGAGGGCTGTTCCCCACTCTGAAACTCTGAATGCAAAGGTGGGGACCCACAAGAGACCTTAAGTACCTTGCCTCTATAGCTTCTGCTTACAAAAACTCCCCAGAATCACAGATTCACTGACTTTGGGAGACAGCTGCCACCATCAAGTGATTTAATCTCTAAAAACGGGAAGAAACACTTGAAATTCTCCCTATGGGATTGACACGGACCGGGCCGTGTCTGAGCACAGCTGAGGGCGTCCGCTCAGGGCGAACTGCTCGAATCCGGGGCTACTTACAGCCCCCGACTGGTGACCTCTCCACACAGGCCACAAACCAGTCCCACAGAGCGCTTCAGCAACCTGCCTGAAGCCTCCCGAGCAAAACCCCTCCGACACCCCAGCAATATCCGTGCCCCAGATGGCCCCGGGCCTCATACACAGGTGGGGGGGGGGGGTCCTAGCACCCAATCCCACCTACCCCGAACAAGTTCTGTCCGGTTCCAAGAAACCAGCCACAGATCCCTGGTCAATTTACCCTCTGGACCTTACCCACAAATCACGCTGGGCCAATCCTTTAGAATCTATATCTAAAGGTTTATTATTACAAGAAAGAAAAGCATGAGAGTAAGGTTATTAAAGTACAGTACGTTACATGCACCGAATCTCCCAGTTCTCGATGCAGGCTCTAGCAGAGATGTTGCAGCTGCTGGTTTAAAAGTTCTTATTGCACATTCTACGATCAGGATGGGTTCACAGGTCTTCCGGGCTCTTCAATCCCTGCAATGCTGCCTCTGGGATGAAGTGCTGAGCTGAGAACAAAATGGCATCGACCACATGGCCTCTTTATACCCCCTTCCTGGCCTCTTCTGGTATGCAGCAGGTCACCTGGTCCTCAGCCTCTCTCTGCTGGCCGCTCTTAGGTGTCCACCCTCAAGCTTTAGGTGTGTCTTTGGGCCATCAAGTGCCATTGTTCCACAGGGCTTCACTACTCAGCCTGTCCATAGCAATGCTTAACCACATTCAGAGAAATATTCAGCTTCCACACAGATTACAGATCTACACACACAGACATTATATACTCACATAAACAGTGTACACAGGATCAGAAAACAACAAGCTCCCATTCAATACCCCACATGGCTCCCTTTCATACCAATTTCTGGGGCCAACACCCCCACCTAGGGGTGCAGCAGCGATCTGGTTGCTTCCCTCCATTTCGGTAATGTGACAGGGATACCCCAAGCTTTTTTGCCACAAGAGAACTTGAAAAAAGAAACAACAACAAAAACAAAGAAAACAAACTGTGTCTCTGATAGCTGACCTCTCACGTTAGGCAGACACACACACAGATTTCCTGTTACCTTCCAGGACACAAGAATCAAATCATCTTTAAAAAGATAATTTTATTAACTTATGAGTGCAACAGCAGTATTGAGAAATATGCCACAGGCTTGAAGTACAAGGGCCAGGTGAGGTTAAAAGATTAGAAATGTTCCCTCACAGGAAAATAAAATAACCTTCCTAAAGGATGCACATTCAAGATGTTAGCGACATTCATGTAGCACTGAGTGCAGTCTAGAGAAAGCACTGCATTGACTTGTGAAAATGGAAGTAATTGAAAAAAACTGAAGAAGCTAATAAATGCAATTGCGCACTCTGGTGATTGTATTTTTCAAATGTTGAAACATCAAAGAGGATTCAGTGAAGACCTACAAAAATGATTTGACAACTGGAAAATGCAACTTACAGTGAGGCTACGTCTACACTGGCCCCTTCTTCGGAAGGGGCATGCTAATTTTGAACTTGGGAATAGGGAAATTTGTGGGGGGATTTAAATATCCCCCCGCGGGATTTAAATAAACATGGCCGCCGCTTTTTTTCTGGCTTGGGGAAAAGCCGGAAAAAAGCGTCTAGACTGGCGCGATCCTCCGGAATAAAGCCCTTTGAAGTAGGAATAAGAGATCCTCCAGAAAAGGGCTTTATTCCGGAGGATCGCGCCAGTCTAGACGCTTTTTTCCGGCTTTTCCCCAAGCCGGAAAAAAAGCGGAGGCCATGTTTATTTAAATCCCGCGGGGGATATTTAAATCCCCCGCGGATTTCCCTATTCCCAAGTTCAAAATTAGCATGCCCCTTCCGAAGAAGGGGCCAGTGTAGACGTAGCCTGAGAGACTTAAGGTGCTCACTCTCTCTATTCTATCAAAGAGGCCGAAGTTAAGAAGTGACATGATCATATTCTATAAGTACTTACATAGTGAGACAATTTCTGACACTAGAAGGTTTCCAATATAAACTCCAGTTCATTATCTTTAATACCTAACACATAAGTTGCTTTCTGGTGTGATTGTTAAAAAGATATGGACGTATCTATCCCTACACAGTGGATCTTGTTCCTACAAATATAGTTTCAATGACATCCAACAATAGGCAATAGATGGAAAGTTAAATGAGATTTGCATTATGCTGGAGAACAATCAACATTTCGCAGGAGCCCCTATTTAGACTTTCTTAAAAATATAAAAATAGTAATATATTTGTGATGGGTTCTATAGGTATTAATGACACCCACCATTTCTGAGCCAAACCCAGATTGGAGCATCAGTTCCAACTTCTCTCATGATCACCACACAGACAGTAGGTATAATGATTTACAGCTAGTTGGTATTTTTAATTTGGAAATTCCAACATTTAATTTGTTCCCAGTTACATTGAAATAGCATGGGAGGACAAAATGCTTGTGTAGCCATAGCCCTATGTTCAGTGATACCTGCTGAAAACAAAATGTTTCCTCTATATCTAGTATGAATAAATTTGCAATTAAAGTACCAGCTCAATTCATGTTTCAACCAATCTCTAGCTATTAGGGAATAGAATGGGACTTCAGTGTGGGACTGATTAACCCACATCTGCTTACTGGGGTGTTTCATGCACCTTCTTTTGCAACATCTGGTGCTGGCCACTGTGGAATACAGGATAATGTTTGGAGATAGACAGTCTGTTGCTGTATGGCAATTTTTACATTCTTTTGATTGTGAGTTATTCTGTTATATGAAGTGCCAAATGGAGACATATCTTGTATAATTATTTGTATATACATATGGATTTTAGCCACACAGTACAATTTCCTTGATAAATGCTGTGGTAACATTTTGTATATTCAACAGTTAACATCAAATTCTCAACTATTTATTTTAGTGAAAATTGTAATACCCGATTGGTTTGTTGCTAAATCTGGAGTTCTCTCTTCCCTCTACCCCCTCACTTCATGAAGAAATACTGGGTATATATTAAATAAGCATCATAGCTGAAAGTTAACCACCACCTGCTAGATTTCTTACTTTCCATTGTAAAGACTCAAAGGAGATGAAAAACTCAAGGTTAATAAGATTATCACCATTCTTTCTGATATCTAAATCTGTGCCACCAGGCCTTTCTTCACTGAGCAGAAGATTGCAATCATTGCTAAACTCCCAGGTTTTTGCTTCTGTGCACAAAAATCAAACCAGTGGCGTGTAGCTGAGCATATTCCAAATAGCAAGAGCATATCATTAGCATATTAGCGACATCAACAAAAAAAGACTGAAAATAAAAACACTGCATACAAATAGAGTGTGTGTAAGAGGCTACAAGGAAAGAAGCTCATTTCAGGGTTGTTTTCCTCGTGAGCCTTTGCAGAGTACTATAAAATCCAAAGTTAAGGCTTTTGTACACTGTTACATGCTGTAAGTTCTTTATCCTGTTAAACCACATGATTTCTCATTAAACCATTTCATCAGTGGAGAATATTGTATTATATGGAAGTTATCAAATTCCATTCAAAGTAAATGTACCAAGGGGCCTACAAACACAACACTGGAAAACAAAGTATCATATTTTAATGAGTTAAGACCTGCATGACATTCAAGCTAATTTACTATTTATTATTATTATTTGCATTGGAGTAGCATCTAGGAGCACCTTTCCTGCACCAGGACCCCATTGTGGGAGCTGTTCAAAAGAACAAAATGACACTCTCTGCACCAAAGAGCTTGCAGTGTATACACAAGGTAATGTTGAGTAGGCTGCCACTATGTGTTTAAATTTGTGCTCTCTTGCTCCCCCCACTCTTGGGGTATGTCTACACTACCCCGCTAGTTCGAACTAGCGGGGTAATGTAGGCATACCGCAATTGCAAATGAAGCCCGGGATTTGAATTTCCCGGGCTTCATTTGCATAAGTGGGGTGCCACCATTTTTAAATCCCCGCTCGTTCGAACCCCGTGCAGCGCGGCTACACGCGGCACGAACTAGGTAGTTCAAACTAGGCTTCCTAGTTCGAACAACCGTTACTCCTCATTTCACGAGGTAAACCTCATTCTACGAGGAAGAACACCTTTTCCGAATGAGCACTTTTGGAAGAAGGCATGTGTGGATGCATGTGACGGGGCTGGCCTGCCCCGCACTGAACAGGCGGGAGGAGAGCCCGTCTATTGGGTAGAATATGCCCCTCCCCCACAGCCCTGCTGGGCATGCTCGCGGTGCAACCTCAGTATAAAAGGCTGCCGGGCTACTCAGTTGGAGCTGACCTCCGCGGAGGAAGGAGCTCCGGCCCAAACCCCAGAGCCACAGCCGGACCTGCTGCTGGAACCAGAGCTGTTGGGACTGCCGCCGTTGCTCCTACCGTCCCCGGGTAGAGCCCACCCGCAACGCCGACTCCGGGGGGCCGCCCACCCCACCGCAGTGGACAACCCCTTTGCTGCTGCCCCAGACCTGGGACTGGCCGACATTGCCGCCATCGCCGGCCCAGCTTCACTAGGTGGGGTCTCCGTTGGCCACAGGGCGGGGGTAGGAAGCAACCCAGGGCAAAGGGCAGGGAACCCCTCAGTGGGCTCGGCACGTTTCGGGGAGAACTCCCCACCGAGCCGGTGGTGGGAACCACCCACCACTAATAGGGCCCTGGGTTGGGGTCCGGTGGAGAGGGAGGGCCCGGATCCCCGTACCCCATCCCCTCAGGGTGTGGACTAGGCCTCAGGGCCTACGAATTGTGCTGGACTAGGCCTCAGGGCCTGTGAATTGTGCTGGACTAGGCCTCAAGGCCTGCTTTAACCTTGTAGAGAAGAGGGCGGGGCTGGGGAACCCGCCACAATGCGAAAGAGGACTCCAGGAAAAAGTACAGGTGCCCTTGTGACCATTCTGTCCATAGTAATTACAGCTTAAATGCGAGATGGCGTACATTCAGTGTGGATGCTATCTTTCAAAAAAGCAGATAGCTTTTTCAATGCACTTTGGCAGTTTGGGCACTCTCTTTCAGAAGAAGTTTTTTGGACAATCTCTTCCGAAAAAGCTTCTTTCAAAAGAAGCTTGCAATCTAGACGTACCCCAAAAGCTCTGCAATACTCCAAGCAGGAGAGCATTTTGAGCAATATCCTCCCTTGGTTCCCTGAGAAGACACCACGAGGACCACTACATAATGAGCCAGACACCAAGAAATGGATTATTAAAGTTCCTGGGGTTTGCAGATGTGAGGGGCACATCTGTTTAAGTGACTGCAGATCAGCTCAGTTCAAAATGCTGGCAAGAGTGTCTAATTTGGCATTGTGGGAAACATGCTGGAAGCCAATAAACGCAACAAAAAAACCTGCTGTAGTACACACTACATAATTTTCAACAATAAAGGGAGGGAAACAGACAAAAGTCTCTTGCAGAGGTGGGAATTTTTTGTTGCCAAAACTGGTAGTTGTCACGACTTGTGTTGTGTTGCAATGTGAATGCTCTCCGGGTTTGGTCACCAAAAAGGGCTTAGTGGGAGAAAGACTCCACATTGCAGCACATGTTCCCTAGGGGCCCACTCCCAGTTCTGTGATAGGATTTACCACTTGTGTTGAGGCACTCTCTTGTCTGGAGATTGGCTCTCAACTGGTATGACACCTCTCTCCTTCAGTTACTCATCTCTATGCTATGGCTCCCTCTTTCTGGAGTCAGGTGACTGTTTTCATTTCTCAAAATATGATACTTGGTTTTCCAGCATTGCATTTGTTTCCCCCTTCTGGAGTATCAATATCTCTCTGGGCCAGTTGTCCAGATGATCCAAGTGGCTGATAAGAGAACCCAGGGCTTCCCAGTACTCCTAGTTCCATTCCAGAGACCCTATAATCAGCAGTCAAGGGCTATTCAGTCTCTCCTCTTGCTGCTTTTTCCCTTGGCTTCTTCCCATTCTGCCATCCACAGATTTTCTTCCCTACAGCCCATCTGGCCAAACTTTTCCCACCAATGACAGAATTCCAGTTTTGCACCTAGCCTGGGTTTCCACCTACCCATCTCTCTATGCCGAGAGATCAGCTACCCACTCTTCCCCAGTGTACAACTTCCTTGCTTTATATAAGCTCAGACTGCCCCTGTCCAGCTGTGCTTCATCATCAATTCGCCTTATCTGTCAAGCCTGCCCATCTCGCAGGTGTGGCCTACAAGATGGATTGGCCCTTTCTGAGTGTTCTTAGCCCCTTTATAGTTGGCGTGGAGGGAATACCTCATCATAGCTCCGCACCCAAAATCCTTTCCTATTTCATCTTAGATCTAAAAATATACCTCTAAAATGTGTAATTTTTAGGTGCAATTTGCACAATTTCATGGCAAAATTATAAACCTTTTGGAGAATACATATAGCTTCATGAAGGTGAAATCCATGACATTTCACAAATAGACTCATGTTCCCTGCAATATGATCATGCAACAAAATCAAGAGGCAAGTTCTTATCATTGCTTTCTGATTAGAAATCATGTCCCTTTAGCCTCTCACCTCCAACACATCAAATACAAGTATGCACAGTCAGTGACTTATAATTCCGGATGTGCACCTTTTGGTCATCATTTTGCCCATGCTTTTGTTGGTCTTAATCCTACTAGAGTTGGCTGGCACTGTAGGAGTGCCATGTAGAAATACTAGATTCAGGAGTAACCATATAAATTTAAGCTATGAGCAAATTTTTGCAGAACTTCTGATAGCTTATCATGCCACGTTGGTCAACTTGAACTGGCATACTTATAGTCTCGAATAAAACTAGCTTCTATTCTAGAACAGTACATCAAGCACAAACCGAACAAGGCTACAGGGAGAGCCATTGAGGAGGGCGTTAAAAATAAGTAAAAAGGAGATGACAAAGATAGTCAGTGCAGCTGCTTTTCAGGTCACCAGTGGCAGTGGTGAGTATGTCAGGATGTTGCATGGTCTATGTTATGGTTGTGTACTTATTGAATTCAATGGAAGGAATCCCACTGACTTTAATAGGCACAAGATTAGACCCTTTGGATATAATCAGTGTCTGGGGTGAAGAATTGATGCAATCACAGTTGTGAGTGACTCATAGGAGCTGGGACACCCTACATTGCAGAGCCAAGAACTCTGGCAGGCATACCAGGAGGTGGAGGCAAATAGCTGGTATGTTGCTGACCCAAAAGATGCCATTTTTTTAAAAGAACTGGACACTATCCACTCAAGGAGTGTGTGTATACCTCCTGGAGCAGAGTCAGAAACAGAGACAGAAGTTACTGATGAAGAGGTGGAAGCGGACAAAGGGATTAGGGTCAACACAATGACAAATAGTGTGTCAAACAGCAAAGAACTGTTCTCAAGTCCTGGTGTTTGTGAGGGCTTGCAGCAACTGTATGTGGAGCATGAAGAGATATGGGGTCAAGAAGCAAGGGAAAAGATGCAAGGTACGTTGCTGTGCAAGGTAGGGGCATGGTGTTGATGGTCGTGCAGGGCACTAAAGTTGCTATAGTGCATTCGGAAGGGGGACAGTTGTGAGAATACAGGGCACAAAGATGCCCTAGTACAGCCGAGGGAGGAGGTGTAGCAGCCATGCAGGGTGGTTAGTTGCTGTATCATGCAGTGGGGGTGGGATGTGGAGCAGTAGGTTGCTGTGTATTGCAGAGGTGTGGAAGTCAGCTTGGGAAGTTGCTCTTGCAGCCATCAAGGGGTGGTGGTGGTGGTGGTGGTGGTAGTACAGGGTGACCAAAGGCTGTTTTTCTGTGAGCTGACTAAGTCCTGCCTGTGTCTGCATTATGTCTAAAGAGAGCATGGATACACACAGAAAATCTTGCTGGAGATGGCATCGAAGCTTTGCTTGATTTATTTATCAATTTTCTCACAGAGATTTCATAGCAGGGCTGCCATTTCCCCAATGCTGTGGTACGACACTCTCCCAAACCATTCCTCATACCGTGCTGCTGGAAGCAAGGCATGGGGTTTCCCTGTTAACCTTCAGCAAAGATGTGTCAGCCAGAGCACCCTCAGCCTCTGGACAAGTGTAGGATTATTACAGATTGTTTCCATGTCGCTGCATAAGCCCAGGCTGTACTTTCTTGGGGACTCGTGCCCAACACTCCTTCCCCCTCCTTTACCACTCCCTTTAAAACGCACCGTGATAAGAGAGTCTAGAGAGATCTGTGTTTGCCTCTAGGGTAACAAGAAAAGTGACAGGTTTTGTTCAGAGACATGAATGTTAGTGAAATGTTACAATCTTTATCATGAAATTACAGTCACTCGATTGTGAATGGTTACTTTTCCAGACCAGACCTTGAGAAGTCATGCACATTCACCAGCAGACAGCCTCTATCAACTAAGGAAAAAAATCCATGGAAGTTGAGTGAGGATCTGATCAAGGATGTGTTGTGTCCCTCAACTCTTCACACAGAGAAAAGGGAGCAAAGAAAAGCTTCAGAGATTGATGCCATATAACAAACTGCTGAGCACATGCTAAAGCTCACAGAAGACCAAAATGAGATGCTGAAGTGTCTTATGAAGATGCAGATGAACACAACCAGAGGCCTCACTGTCAACACACGAAGAACTCTTTTCACATGCCCTCCATGCCCCCACACTTTCACAATCTAGTAATGTTTTTTTCCCCAGCACACTCCACTCACTGTGAAAGCAGCTCTGATTTTAACAGCTGGACATTAATACAATTGTGAGGTTTTCCAATAACCCTTACCATCCTTTATCACCAAACATCCTGATTAAAAGTTATCAATAAAGACAAATATGATGGAGGTTTCCATGCTTTACTTTATGACACACAACCCACACCAATTGCTCTTGCTCATGGTGGGAGCCTGAAATATCCCTTGGGTTTCATAGGAATCCCTCACGCAGGATGTGCTGTTGGATGAGTAAGGGAAGCAAGCCCAACACACAGAACTGTCAGTGCCGCACTGTCAAACTGGGTCCTCAGAGCCTCCCTGACATTGATGGCCACTCCGTGGGCTCCTTTGATGGTACGAGCATCTAGCTGTTGAAACTCTGTGTCTGGGTGCTGTGTCTCATTGTTCCACCCATGGGCAAACACTTCTCTCTTACTCTCACACAAATTATGTAAGCTACAACATAAGGCCACCACCTAGAGGATAGGATCCCCCCAAAAGTTACAGTTTACCATAAAGACACCTCCATTTCACTTTCGGTCTAACAAAGGCACATTCAACAACCATACAGCATTGGCTTAGCCTGTTGTCAAACTGTTCCTTGCTGCTGTCCAGGTGCCTCACGTAAGGCTTCATGAGCCAGGGCTGTAAGGGATAAGCTGCATCATGTAGGATCATTATGGGCATTTCCACATCCCCCACTGTAATTTTCTGGTCTGGAAAGAAGAGTTCCAGTCTGTAGCCTCCTGTTCCTGAAGATGCCATGCATCATGTACCTTTCCAGACCACTCTACATTGATGTCTGTAAAATGCCCCTGGTGATCCACAAGTGCCTGAAACACCATGGCTACGTCTACATTGGCATGATTTTGCGCAAATACTTTTAACGCAAGAGTATTTGCACAAGAGAGTGTCTATATTGGCCTGGGACTCATTGTAAGAACGATGCGCCTTTGTGCAAAAGCACATCTACATTGGTGGGATGCTTTTGCACAAAAGCAGAAGCCCGGAACCATTTTAAAGAGGGGAAAAAAGGGCACCAGATTTTCCGGGGGTGGGGGCTGGAGCTCCTTTGAGACACGCGCTGAAAGGGATCTCCCTGGACAGCCGTTTCTCTCCTGCTCCATGCTATAGGACCTCTTGCAGGGACTGACAGCCATAGCAGTTTTATTTGTGGTTGCCCTCTGCCTTCTTGGACACCACTGCCTTGTGCCTTTTAGTGCCTTTGGCTGACTTTTTTTAATCTTAGTTTGTTTCTTGTGCCATGGAGCCAGGGGTGGCCTTGTGCCTGCTCTGGCCCCTTCCGGCCATTTTGGAGTGCCTGCAGCTGCTGCTCCAGGCTGTTGCACTCCTCATCCAGGACCTCGAGGCGCAGGTCGCTCTGGACTCCCTCACCAGGGAGGCCATGGCATCCCTGTGCCATCCCCACCCCACCGTGCAGAGGTCCTTGTGGAGACTGGACACCAGTACCGGCTGGTGGGATCGGCTGGTCCTGGGGCAATGGGACAACCAGCAATGGCTCCAGAACTTTTGCATGCGAAAGCAGACATTCCTGGAGCTATGTGCCTGGCTCACCCCTGTGCTCCAGAGAACCACCATCCGGCTGCGGGCACCCATCCTAGTCGAGAAGAGTGTCGCCATTGCACTATGGAAGCTGTCCACCGTGGACAGCTACCGATCGGTGGCACACCAGTTCGGGGTGGGCAGATCAACAGTTGGTGTCGTCGTCATGCAGGTAAGTCCCAAGGGGGGGGGAGGTTACTGCACTCCATGCCCAGGGGCAGGCAAGACTCCAGGCTGGGTCACCCAGGGGTTTGGGCCGTCCCTCCCTTGCACAGGCCTGATGGTGGGGGGGGGGGGGGAGGCACCATGGGGGCCCTGGTGTGTGTGTGTGTGTGTGTGTGTGTGTGTGTGTGTGTGTGTGTGTGTGTGTGTGTGAGAGAGAGAGAGAGAGAGAAGACAGAGGACATCACGGGGGGGGGCAAGGGAGCACGCACTCACCCTGCCTTATGTGATGTGTTCCTCTGTGTTTCTCTGCACCCTTCTGCGGGTCGTCCATGTCATCAATGACGTCCTGCCCCAGAGAGTCATCCGCCTGCGTGACATGGAGGCTACGGTGGCTGGCTTCACTACCCTGGGGTTCCCCAACTGCTGGGGAGCCCTGGATGCAACCCACATCCCCATCCGTGCCCTGGAGCATGGAGCGGCCCATTTTATAAACAGAAAGGGGTATTTCTCAATTGTACTCCAGGCCCTCGTGGACCATTGTGGCTGCTTCCTGGACATTTATGCAGGCTGGTCCGGCAGGACACATGACGCCTACATCCTACGCAACTCCAGCCTATTTGGCAGGCTGGAGGTGGGCACTTACTTCCCCCAGCGGGAATTTATTGTTGGGGACGTGCCCATGCCCACATATGTTGTGAGGGACGGGGCCTATCCCCTGCTGCCCTGGCTAATGTAACCCTACACGGGGCGGCCGGACCACAACCGGGCCCGGTTCAACGACTGCCTCAACTGGGCCCGCAACCAAGTGGAGTGCGCCTTCAGGCATCTGAAAGCCCAGTTCCATTGTTTGCTCACCCGTTTGGAGATGGATGAGCGGAATGTCCCGGAGGTAGTGGCCGCGTGCTGCGTGCTCCGCAATCTCGTGGAGCGGAGGAGGGAGGCCTTCCTCCCGGCATGGATGGCCGGCAAGGGCCAGGCCTTTGCACAGCCCCGCACAGCTGCCATCCGTCAGACGCATCACTATGGAGTGCGCATCCGGGAGGCCCTGACAGAGATGTTCTCCCAGACCCCATAGTAGGGTGGCCTCTGTCTCCCTTGACATCTCCCACCCATCCCCAACCCTTCCCTTCTCCCCTCCCCTTACCTCCTAATAAACAACCAACACAGGTATTTTTTGGAACACAACGTTTGAACTTTTTATTTACAATGGGGAGGGGGGAGATGTAGAGTGGGAGGGGGGGAAGAGGCTCTTAACTGGGACGGGGGAGGAGGTTCTTAACTGAGGGAGGAGCTACTGCTGGGAGGGGTGGCCCCTGCGATTGCTTCTGCGGGGGCGGACCTGCACATGGGGGTCAGGCCGCGTCGGGGCAGGCAGCACGGGGAAGTGGGCAGGAGGGGGAGGAACAGGAGGGGGCAATGCGGGAGTAGGAGGGGCTGCCTGCCGCGGCCACGTGCCACTCGGTCACCAGGCTGCACGTGGTTGCACGTGCTGCATGCTGCTAATGCTACACAGCATGCAGCCCACATGGCCTGAGTGACGCACTCTCCCACTCCAGGCACCTGGCTCCCCCCCACCCTTGTGAGTGCAAAGTGCAACATTCACTGGTGGATCCTTCCCCGGCCTCCGAGGACGCACGGGAGACATCGGGGCTGCTGGAGAGGGCCTCCGCCTGGAGGGTCACACTGCTGCCCTCGTGCTCTGACCCGCTGGCTGGCTCATCTTCCTCCCCTGCCTCACTGGGCCTGGTGATGGGGGGCACCTGCAGGTGTCCACAGGGACGGACGGGCCATGCAGTGCTGCCTGGCCCAGGATCTGGTGAAGCCGCTGGTAATGGAGACAGCTGTCGGCTCCTGCCCCCTGGTCCTCACTGGCCCGGACATAGCCCAAGCACAGCTCTTTCACCTTAGCCCGGATCTGCTCAAGGGTCCAGGCTGAATGTCCCTGGTGCGAGAGCGCCTGGGCCATGTGGTCGAAGATCTCCACATAGCGGTGACAGGTGCCCCGGGTGTCGTGGAGGGCCTTCTCCTCTTCATACAGGTCCAGGAGGGCCTCCAGATCTCCCAGGGACCAGGACGGGGCTCTTTGTTTTCTGCCCCTTGGGGCCTCCTGAGCTGGGGGTGCGTGTGGCAGTTCCCCCCCGGAGCAGCGATCCTGGTCTTGTTGCTGTCGGGGATGGCAGCAGAGCCGCGTGGCAGAGCTCTGGGCAGAGGTGGCAGAAACGCTTCTGCCTCATGGCCTCTGCAGGCTGTGTCTGACTTTAACAGGTCTCAAGTTACCAGGAAGTCCGGTAGAGATGCCTGCGCTAGGGCTTTTTTCCGTTTAGACTGCTTTTGCGCAAAATGTCTTGGCTGCCTGTCTACACTGGCCTCTTGTGCAAGAACAATTGCGCAAGAGGGCTTATTCCCGAGCGGGAGCATCAGCGTATTTGCTCAAGAAGCACTGATTTCTTACATTAGAACGTCAGTGTTCTTGCGCAAGTACTCGTGGCCAGTGTAGACAGGCGGCAAGTTTTTGCGCAAAATCTTGCCAATGTAGACACAGCCCATGGGGAGGTACCCCTTACGACTGACTTAGGGTATGTCTACACTACCACCCTAGTTCAAACTAGGGTGGTAATGTAGGCAACCGGAGTTGCAAATGAAGCCCGGGATTTGAATTTCCCGGGCTTCATTTGCATCTCGCCGGGCGCCGCCATTTTTAAATGTCCGCTAGTGCGGACTCCATGCCACATGGCACAGACTAGGTAGTTCGGACTAGGCTTCCTACTCGAGGAGTAACGGTAGTTCGGAAATTCAAATCCCGAGCTTCATTTGCAACTCCGGTTGCCAACATTACCACCCTAGTTCAAACTAGGGTGGTAGTGTAGACATACCCTTTCTTGGAGGCAAGGTGAAGTGGTGCTATAATGGGAACATGAGTGCCATTAATTGCCTTGCCACAGTTTGGAAAGCCAATGCCAGCAAAGCCAGCTACTAGGTCATCCACATTTCCAGGAGTCACAATCCTACGCAGCAAAATGCAATTTATGGCCCTGCACACTTGCATAAGTGCTGTCCCAACAGAAGACTTCCCCATTCCCAACTGATTTACAACTCAACGGTAGCAATCGGGAGTTGCCAGCTTCCACAAAGCAATGGAAATGGCAACAAGCAGTTGATCAAACAGTACAGCCTCCCAAAACATAATCAGCTCTTAGCTGAATAAAAAATAGCACCTAGAGGTAAACCAGGTGTCCACTCTCTTGACTTATTTCCAGCACAGCAGATGGACACTTAAGCAGCAAAGGGAAAGCAGACTTGGTACTTAAATACAACCATGGCTATAGCTTTATTAAGCTATCAAAACTCAGAATTTAAAAAGGACAAAAAGCCTTTCATGTAGATTTGATACATCTTTGCCTTTGATGCTGGCTCCTGCTCTACACAGCTAGGGAGCCTTCAGAGAATTAATACCTCTAAATCTTTTCGTTTTCAGTTGAGATGGATGAACGCTGAAACAAAATTGTGAATACGTTGTTAAATTTCAACCAGAATGATTGCAATTGTATTTACCATCCCCTCTGCATTTGTATTAATTTTCTATGTATATGACAGATGTGTTTAACAGTAATGTATTTTAGGTAAATATTGGATACAAGTTTTAGAAAAACAGGTTTGAATTCATAAATGCAAATATTAACATTGGAAACCTGATTCTAAGTGTTCTGTTCACCTGGTCAGGAAACAGAAACAATTCCTTGCTTCTTCAAGATTCAGTCACAGTGGTACAACATCGGGAGTGATTTAATGTAGATGAACATTAAGTAAAACTCATTCTTTTCATACTATGGATACATGAGAGCAGGGGAACTCAGAAAGGAGAAAGTCAGGTGGCTAAATGTTAGATGTAAAAACAGAAATGTGAAAAGTCAGTTGGAAGTTGCAAGACACATCTTCGGACTCATGGCAATATCATATGTAAATGTGATGACATTGTGCAGCACAATAGGAATTGTTGGGATTTACACCACCAGTGAAAATACATTATGATGGAGAATGTCTGAAATTAGCAAAAGCAGCAGTGCCAAAAATAAGTCCCTGTAGCTGCCCCCCAGTAGAAAATCTGTCCCACAGGTCGTCATCTCAATGTGGACTTGACAGGAAGGCAAGACACTCAGTGCCCTCAGAATAGCAGTATCAGTTGGGCTGTCACCAACAACATATCCCAAAGGAGAATTGGGACCTTTGTTTTTCCCCCCTCATTGTTTGATGTACCTATTCAGTTGTTAAATAAATCTGTTCTGTTGCAAGTCTGCATAGAGCTGATATGAAAGAGAGTTGATAGTGGTGTTTGTTTGTGGGGGTGAAAGGTTTATATAGCTGCAATTTGACTGGGGAAGGAAAGTTAAACACGATGCAACAGTTCTGCAAATAAACGTTTCCTGATTTCCCTTTTCTACTGGTGGTGGGGAGGGGAGTAGGGGGTCATCTTATTACTACTCTCTTTGCGGAAGAGCTGAGAATAAAAAATGGGGAGACAGTGCCAGCTCTCCTTTCTGCAGAGGAGCAGATATTTGTACAACATCAGTTAAATGCTGACTTATCTCCTGCCAGATTTTCCCCACATTGACTTAGTACAAGACTTTCGCCCTACATACACATCTGAAACAATTCAAAACCAGCACTGATTGGTATATTTTAAGCAGAAATATCCCCGAATGTGATAGTGAGTTACTGCGTAAGGAACACTGCCTGTTCCCAAATGAAGTTCTGACTCCAGTGCTACCTTGTTATGCTCTTTGTTGTATGGGCCTGTTGAATTGCGTTAGAACGGATGTGTAAGTGTCACCCACTCCACTGCTATGTGAGACACACATGCTATTTTAAAGAACTATCAGAAACAGCACTCAGTGAAGGCAGGCAAGCTCTAGTACTCAGGGAAAATGAGAAAACACTTTGGAATAAATAGCTCCATTCAAAGCAGAGCTGAAAAACACCAGATTGATCCAATGGTTTCAAACGGCTTTTCAATCACAGTTAACAGTGGCATCCTGCTGAGTTCAAAAGATGGTCTTGTCTTGTTTGGAAGAGGGCCTTTTAAACATTGCCATCATTCAGGATGTTTCAGAAAGACACTCTCTCTCTTCCCCAGTGGAAAAGATCCTATATAGTTGATCTGTTCAGGAAGAGAGAATAGGTCCAGTCACCAATCCTGTTTCCACTGAAGTCCAAAGGCATCTTGCCAATGACTCTGGGCACAAGAGCAGCCGTCAAAATTTAATATAAAATATTTTAATATTCCAGAAGGTTTTAAAGCAGTGGTTGAAAATCATTTCCTTATGTCACAGGTGAAAAAAATAAGCACAATCCCAAATGCATTTTAAAAAAAATACATGACAACTGGTCAAGAGTGGGCCAAATTCTGCCTTCAGGTTAAAGTGTAAACCTGGAGTAACGCCATTAATCAAGTAAGACCAATGTAAACCCAGAGGAATTCTCTTAGTACAATGATGCTGGTTTATACTGGTCTGACTGTGAATAGTCGCTTTATATTTAGGATATAGGTTTGTAATAGCTATTGGCAGCAAAAGCACAGGGCCCAGCTCATGAAGAGTTTATAAAGTTTCACCAGTAACTTTTAAGCTAGTTTAGGAAGTCACACTACTTTTAAAATACAACTCAGCAGGACGGTTTCATGAAATACATATGTAGTGGTCAATTGCGGAAGAACTTTGTACATGCTAGTTTAGGGGTGGTGAGGCCTACATTCTTTCCCCCCTTTCCCCTATATCTGATGAGCCAGAAGCAAGTCTTTGGGAACATACGCCACTTAAGATAAGCATTGTTGCCAGTATAGCAAGAACAAGTAAGGGTAAAGCACAAGAATCCATAAACAGGTCTGTTTACCCTAACGTTCTGATCACGTAAACAGGGCCAAAGGACAAGAAGATCCAGATCAGAACCAGATCAATAACTAACAGCTAAGCTCTACATCAACACTAATGAGTAAGCCCTGGAAATTTCCAAACTGCCAAACAGGGCAGGAAAACTGTATTTAATGCTGCCTCAGAGCCTAGCAAATCGGACTTCGCCGATGGGCTTTGGGTACTGGTACCTTGGAAGCTGAAACTATCTCCCACTTCGTCAGCAGCCTACCCGGGGTCCCAGGCTTGCAGAAAGGGACGTAAGATATGCCACTTCTTTGTTATATTGTTCTTCCATTTATGGGGCACAGCTGTTAGCTGTCAAGAAATAAACTACTTGTGTTTGACAGATACCTGTGTGGCGTCCTTTGTACTTTGGGAATCCAGTGTCGGACCTGAGACTTACTCTTGCCGACTACAACATATAAGGCTAAACTCACAAAAGCATGTAGGTGCCTAAATGCCACTTTAGGCACCTAAATCCCTGAACCAGGCCCCACCAGGATTTACAAAACCCTGCTCAGCTGCTACCAAACCACGCAAGTGCCTAAATTCATTCAGAGCCTAAAAGTTTGCAGTTAAAATTCCCTGGGTTCCTATGTTTCTGGCTGTACATATTGTCAGCCGATGGTCAGGGCAGTGTGTGTGTGTGTGTGTTTCCGAGAAAAGGTTTAACGTCCGTGCCTTTACTGCTAGGACCGGGGTCCCATTGCAGAGGGTGGCCAGCAGGCCAACAGACACCCCGTTATATAGGAAGAGCTTATACACCTTAGATTTCAGCTGCTAGAACACAGGGGTTCCTTCGCAGCGGGCAGCCTAGGAAAGGCTGAAAAGGTGCACCAATGGATCTTGTCACCTGGGAGTGACACAGATCCAAACGCCCAAGCTCTCCCTATGTCTGTCCCTTTATGACCGGCTTAAGTTCTTTTAAATTGTGCTTGGTTCTGTTACAGCAACTGGAGGAGTCAGGTTAAAGCTTAAACAGTTACAGGTTTATTAAAGAAGCTTATAAATCATATGGTTACAATGGCTATTGCTCTATTTCTTAAATGCTAGCAAATATATATATATAGGTCTTAAAAATGATTACAGGAAAAAAGTAAAGATAGAAAATAGAAATAATGGTACCAAGTGACAGCTTAATCTTTAAAGAGCTCTAACACTATGGCTACGTCTACACTGGCCCCTTTTCCGGAAGGGGCATGTTAATTTCACCTATCGTAGTAGGGACCTCCGCGGGGGATTTAAATATCCCCCGTGGCATTTAAATAAAAATGTCCGCCACTTTTTTCCGGCTTTTAAAAAAGCCGGAAAAGAGAGTCTACACTGGCCCCGATCCTCCGGAAAAAGCGCCCTTTTCCGGAGGCTCTTATTCCTACTTTGAATGCCCTACGCGGCATTTAAATAAAAATGTCCGCCGCTTTTTTCCGGCTTTTAAAAAAGCCGGAAAAGAGCGTCTACACTGGCCCCGATCCTCCGGAAAAAGCACCCTTTTCCGGAGGCTCTTATTCCTACTTCAAAGTAGGAATAAGAGCCTCCGGAAAAGGGCGCTTTTTCCGGAGGATCGGGGCCAGTGTAGACGCTCTTTTCCGGCTTTTTTGAAAGCCGGAAAAAAGCGGCGGACATTTTTATTTAAATGCCGCGGGGGATATTTAAATCCCCCGCGGATTTCCCTACTACGATAGCTGAAATTAACATGCCCCTTCCGGAAAAGGGGCCAGTGTAGACGTAGCCTATGTATATATATATACTTAAACAAAGGACCACATCCAGGTACAATTTTTACCCCTTTCTGTGCCTCTCGACTCCAGCGTGTCAGGCAAGGGCCGGTCTCTCAATTCCTAGGAAAGACGAATACGAGGTGGGCGTCCCCTTGGAACCTCGGGAGATCAAACACCTAACCCGACCAGCAGATAGATGGTAGATTGACACTCAGAGAAAATGTGCTGCTGGACCCATCTTTATACCCCTGGGGGCCCGTATCCTCTTTCTTATCTAAGATACCGAATTGTACTGGTCCGTTTTGTGGCGCCAGTTCTTACAAGCAAGTTTCAAGTTAATTTACACTTGCAAGAGAGAGAACTAAATTGTGAGTACTAGACATTTTTTTACTGAGCGAGAGATTCCTCCCCCCGCGGATGGATGTGTGTTCGTATCAATATGGGTTTGAGTCAAGGGCACTCCTTGGCAGCCTCTTGGTCAGCAATTGGCGTATCTCTGTTTACAGCCATTCACGGTCACACAGCCTGGGCCTTCTGCTCTGTGTGCCCTGGATGCTCCAGGCAAGCAAAAATGGATGTTACAAGGGGGGGTTCCTGTCTGGCTACACATATACACACTGCATCCTGATGCATAAGCCCCAGAGCAAGCCAGACTAGTGGAAGATAGGCATGCCTCTCTGCCTAACTTCTCTGCAGGTTCTACTCTGGTAAGTATGCTCAGAGCTCACCCACTAGACCAGACTCTTATAAGCAAGCTTACACAAACTAGTTGGAAGGGACAAGGTACCCTAACCACTGGCAGTTATGAGGCAAGACCTCCTCCCTCTACTACCTCCCGCCCTAGGCTTCGTGAAAAATATTTCATAGGTGCCTATAAGCAAGAGAGGGTTGGCAGCTGAGAATCTCAGGCAGAGGAAAGGACTCCCAAGAGACCAGACTTAGATACTTCTTTCTGAAAGATGGACTGTACTTAGCACACCCCTCTACTTGGCATTCTTCTTGGCTGTCTTAGGTGATGAGCTGCCCAATATGCTGGCTTTTATGAATCCCATCTTAAAATCTCTAGATTGCGCAAGAAAGCCCCGATCACCATTTTCGCGACCGGGACTTTTTTGCGCAAAACAATACTGCGTTGTCTACACTGGCCCTCTTGCGCAAAAGCATTTGCCCAAGATGACTTTTGCCTGAACGGGAGCAGCATAGTATTTCCGCAAGAACACTGACAATCTTACATGAGATCATCAGTGTTCTTGTGGAAATTCAAGTGGCCAGTGTAGTCAGCTGGCAAGTTTTTCCACAAAAGCAACTGCTTTTGCTGAAAAACTTGCCAGTCTAGACGCAGCCTCTGTGTATAGAGAGAACAATCTTATTTCCCTACAACCTAGCCCTCACTGGATCACAAGCTGCTTGAGATCCTAGCATAGAGCCTGCCCATTCAATATTTGTATTAGTGTTTCATTGGTACAGAACTACAGATACTATAATTACTATGGGCCTGATTCTATTACATGAATACGATCTTACTCCACACATACTGCCACTGAAGTTGGTAGGACTGCTTGAAGAGTAAGGTGCTTATCAACTGGAGTAGGAATATCAGAAACTGTTTCTGTTTTGCCAGGAAATCTTTAATTACTACATTAATAGGCTCAAACATTTTGGAGACCACAGTTTGTTATAATAGTGCCGCATAACTGTGTGTTTCATACAATTAAACTTTGCTGCATATTACCATAACCCAAGAATCCAGTTTATATGAATAAATCTAACTAGACCACACATGATTATTAGGCTTAATATCAATTGTCCCTCATTAATGTTGCAGAGAAGTGATTAGCATTTTGAGGCAAACAAGGTGTAGTTAGTTAGTGGGACACGACCCTGCTGTCATTAAATTATATCTATGATTAATGATCTTCTGTAGCACAGAGCTTAAAGTTTGAGTAATAATGAATAGATTATAAAGTAGACGAGGGAAGGGGAGGGAATGAACCCTGAAGGTAGAATCACAGTGGCTGCTGCTTAAAGTTTATTTCAGATTACAACCCACTATCTAAGGCTGAGATCCAGGGATTTACACAAGTTACAATAGGGCAAGTTTGCAAACGTAGCCCTTTATAATGCACCTCATTGAAGTTTGGGAACCAGAAGTGAAGTCAATGGAGGCATTTTGTCTAGTCAGAGCTCGGGATTCTATTCTTGATTTTGTCACTAGGCCTGTAGTATGAACTGGAGTAAATAATTTAATCTCCATCTATGAAATATGGACCATAACCACCAGTGTACCTCACAACTCAGAAAATCTTAACCAATTATATCTGTAAAGCATGTTATGATCCTTGGGTAATACATACTATGAAAATGCAAAAAGTTATTAATGAGCTAGATCGTGGTGTTCCTACTTCAGGCAAATTCTCAGACATCAGTAGACATTTACCTGAGTAAAAACTGAGCAAGGACTTCAGTCTGCGGCCTCATGCTGCAAAGTATTAAAATAACCCTAAAACAGAAAGGCTTTCCATAAGAGTTTGAGTTTTTTGAATGCCACAGCCCCCTGCTCCAGTTTGATTGGGTTTCCTAATGAGTTGTAGAAATAAGCTTGACGCGCTGCACTCAGCACAGGCTGAGTTTGCCCTATTTTGACTCAGGGGTTTCTGAAAATCAGGTGGAAAAGCTGTCAAGGTGCTGACACAGCACCTAAGACAAAAGGCATGTGGAATCATGGCCATTTGTCAGAAATGGGGTAAATTACAAACATTGCCTAATGATATTGAGCATACTCTGATTTTTTACAAAGATCATACAAGTTGAACCCCAATTCCTCCACAGGTGCTTTGGATCGGTTTTTCAAAGCTACCATATTATTGCAGCCCAGTGTAACCACCTTAATGCTCCCCTTATGAAGAAGTGTCTGAAGTGTCAAAGAATATGAAAGTAGGGAAATTCCCTGGACCATATGGCTTCCCTGATGAATTTTATAAACACTTCCTTTGGCCTTCCTGTCTGACAGCATGTCTGAACAGTTTAATAAGTCACTTTTATAAGCCATTCTTCCCCCTGTGCTGAGAGAAGCCTTAATATTCCTAAGGCAGGAAGGAATGTTCCGGACACAGGCCAGTTTCAGATAACAGTGACATCAAAATATTAGCAAAAGTTCTAATAAAAAGGCTAGAGAATTTTGGGGCTCTGTCACAAACCCAAATCAAGTCTGGTTTGTCACAGGTAATCATGACTCTGACCTTTATTAATGTATTGGTATTTTAAAAGTGAAATATGACCACAAATTACAAACCATGTTAGATTTAAACACAGAAAGGTTTTTGATAGGGTGGGCCAGTGATATATTTTATATCCTACAAAAATTTGTGTTTGGACAGAAGGACGAGAAGAAATAGGCTTAAATTGCAGGAAGAGAGGTTTAAGTTGAACATTAGGGGGAAAAAAACCTTCCTTTCAGGGTGGTTAACCACTGGAATAAAATGCATAGGGAGGTTGTGGAATCTCCACCCGTGGACGTTTCTAAGAGCAGGTTAGACAATTACCAGTTAGGGATTATCTAGATGAGGGGTCCTCAAGCTGAGAGTCAGGACCCAAAGTGAATCATGAATGTGGCCCCATTTTAATGGACTCTCCAGGGCTGACTTAGAGTTGCTGGAGCCTGATGCGAAAGCTGAAGCCTAAGCCAAATCACCCAGGGCAAAGCCCGAGGGCTTCAACTCTGGGCGACAGCTAGGTTACAGGCCCTCACCTGGGTCTGAAGCACTTGAGCTATGGACCCCTACCTGGAGTATTGGAGCTCAGATTTTGCCTCCTTCAACCCCCCTTCTGGGGTCATATAGTAATTTTTGTTGTCAGAAAGAGGTCACAGTGCAAGTCTAGATAATACCTAGTCCTGCCACAAGTGCAGGAGACTGGGATAGATGACCTCTCAAGGTCCCTTCCAGACCTATTATTTTATTTAATTTAAGAAAGGGAAGATTAAGGGGTGACTTGATCAGTCTATAATTGCCAATACAAATATTTGATAACAGTCTCTTCAATCCAGCTAACAATGGCATAGTAAGTTCCAGTGACTGGCAGCTGAAGCTAGACAAGTTCAGACTGGAAATAAGGCATAGATCGATGTTTAGCGGTGGAGGTAACCAATCACTAAGAAAGTTTACCAACAGTTGTGGTAGAGTTGCCATCACTAGCAATTTTTAAAATCAAGATGGGAAGCTTTTCTAAAAGCCATAATTTGTGCATTCAGAGAAGGTCTATGGCCTGTGATGTGCAGGATGTCAGACTAGATGACCAAATGGATTTCTTCTGGTCTTAGAGTCTATGAATACCCAAATCAATGCACAAAGTATTTCAATTTACAAGGACCAATGAACCTTAAACTCGTGAATGTAAATTTAGATCATGTAGTTAAATAAATATAGATTAAGTAGTTAGTGTAGATTCAAATAGAGTTTCTCTCTCTTATCTTGTGCAGAAGGGTTAACATAATACAAATTAATATTTTGCCTTGGTCCTTCCCATTCTTGATTATTTAAACTATATAAATTCATCCATCTTATTTCAGAAAATGTAATAGTGTTATTTGAACCTTCCTGAGGGGCCCCCATTAGTGTCCAAGACTATCATTTAAAGCATTCCAAATCCCTATAGGTAACTATTACTATTGCACTCTTACAGTATCACAGATGTCACACTGGTTCCAGCATATTACTGTCTTTATACCCACATAAATGGACACCAAATGCTCATTAATGCATCCACTTCCCCATGGATCTCCTATGTAGTATTGTATGGTTTTGTATTAGTGCAGCTTTCATGAGCTGTAAATTGCATAAATCTGCTGGCGATCCCATGACATGTATGGTTTATATACAAGCTGCAAGCAGTTCTCTTTTATGCTTTTCATCTGGTTCTTTACAAAAATCAATTAAAAAAATTAATCTCAAACAAAACTAGGGAGTCTTATTGCTGGTGTGCACAGTGTGGTGTTGTGTTAGCAAGCTGCCAAGTTAACATTCTAGATAAGAAGTTCTTTCATTGTTTTAATGTAATGAATTATTGTAAGCTTGTCACCTACTAACTTCTGCTAAGGCCTATCAGCTCAGTAGGATAAATGAATAAACTCACCTTCACCACAAGTGAATGATGTCACCCCAGATGAGTAATTAAGTTTATGGATCTGAAATAGGATCTGCAGCTTTTGAACACTCAGGGTACATCTACACTGCATGGCTATTTCAAAATAAGCTATTCCAGAATACTTATTCCAAAATAATTTATTTCAAAATAGCACGTCTACTGCAGGGAAGCCTCAAAATTAGTCCAAAGCAGGCTTCCTTAATGTAGACGTGCTATCTCAATTTAAAGCTTCAGGGGGTACTGGGGAGGAATAATTTAGAATGGCCCTGGGGAGGGGCTATTTTGAAATAGCAGCAGTGGAGCATCTCCACATGGCTTATTTTGAAATAGAATGAGGTTTATAGATTTCAGAATAAGCCGTCCATTATTTCGAAATTATTTCAAGATAATGGAATGGCTGTGTAGACGTTCACATTCATATTTCGAAGTAACACTAGTTATGTCGAAATAACAGTAACCGGCTACCAAATCTTAAAAACAGAGCCAGAGGCCAGGCCAGAGACCAAGTCCCTATCCTTCCCTTCCTCATGCCCTTACACCCCTCCGCCCCCCCCCCCCCCCCAGGGCCTGAACTAGAGAGAGCACTGGTACAGAGGATCAGACTTCACACTGCTGCTTGCTGTATAGTCACTTGCCCTCTCTCTCACACACGTACACACTCACACCACCAAGAACAAGGGTGGTTCCACTGCATTTAAGACATCTGTAGTCCCTGGAGAGATTTCATCCTATGATAAAGGTTTTTTAATAGAGAAATTCTGATTAGACAGTCAGGGCAGTTGAAACGTTTCAAACTAACTTTCATTAATATCATTTCACCATTATTGAGAGGTTATACAAATTTACCTTATCTGGAAGGGGAGATAGGCATATATGGTTGCTCTCCAAAAGAGTTCTACCCATTGTGAGCAGATGGGGATAAGAAGGGTACTGCAGAACAGGCACTGTCATATTTCTGGCAATGATCAGGGAAAGTTGACTATGTTTCTGTAATACATTTCCTTTAATCCTAAGAGATATTGCTATAAAACTCTTGCTTAATTAATGTAATTGTTATCCTATGAGCCAGGTGAATATTTGGCATGTGAATATACAGAGAGGAAATACTGTTTTCTGAGTCAACTTGTTCTGGGTTATTGTTGACCTTTTGCAGTGACAGAATGGGGCAGATCTTCAGCAAAATGCCCCTTTTTTGTATGCATGCATAAACAAGGGGGTGGGTTTTTTTTGGCAGTTGCGCAATTTGCACAGGCTATGCCCTTATTTATCTCATGATGGCCTTGCAAGAGCAATGCATGCCCTTATGACCACAAGCCTGATTATCAAAATTCCTTCTTAGCAGGGCTTACAGCAGGATATCTCTGTCTCTTGCAGCTTGTTCAGAATTCAGCAGCATGTTTGCTCATTAATGGTTGGAGCAACTGTGATCATGTTACACCTCTTCTGTGCCCTTTACATTTCCTGCTTTTAAAGTGGCAAATAGACAGAGTTGGCACTGCCGCAGTGAAGTGGTAAGAAGAAAAGGAGTGGATGCACTCAGCTAGCCTCCCATATTCCTAAAATGAGAAATGGATAACCTCCATTTACCCTCAACTACACTACTGTTAAAGCCCTCAAGGAAAGAAGGATGGTCATGTGGTTAAAGCACTGGACCAAGATACACAACATATGGATACAATTTGTGGCTCTATTGGAAGCCTCCACCATGGATTTGGCTAAATCACTTAATTTCTCTCATCTCAGTTCCCCTCTATAGAATGGTGTGATAGGTGACTCATTACCACAGCTTCTCCTGCTGATCTCCTTGGGAATTAGCTGTTCTTCAGCATGAGAGCGCCTTCTGCTGGCCAGTGTCTTACCCTCAGTTACCTGTCATCTTCTGCACTGGTTCAGGACCTGCATCTCTCCCAGACTGCGGCGCCCTTTCCTCGCAGTACTGCTCAACAGCAGTGTCCTCGTATTCTGGGGTCCTGTTCCCACCTTGCCTCAGTGACCCACTGCTAGTGGTCATCTAGCTCCTTATCTCAGAACCAACTGCAGTCTGAAATGGCCACACATCATTGGCGAGGGGGTGTGGACCTGCTGCCTCCCTGCAGCTCTAATACCCTCAGACCTTGAGAGCAAGGCCTCAGCCTAGGAGTTCACTTGGCCAGAGCTCCCCAGCTCTGCTGGCCCTTCCCCAACATTGCTCTGTCTCAGGTATCTTCTGTAGTTTCCCAAGCAGCCAGGTCCCTCCTACTCCATGGCTGGAGAAAGAGTGTGTTCTGCTCCTCTCCAGGAGTCCCTATTTATACTGCCCAGAGGGGCCCTAATTGGCTGCTGCCTGCCTCAGTTACTTGCTCTGGGTTTAACCCTTGTTCCCCCCACCCCACCGATATAAAAATACTACCTTGCTTTACCAAGCATCGTAAGGGTCAGTACTTCGGTACTATGCTGATCAAGGCCATATGAGCACCTAGACAGACAGAATGATATGCAGTCCTGACTCTTCTGCCACTTTTGGCCCATTTGTGCTTTTACCTCCCCCTGTAGTCCTCCCTCATTTTTCTCCCCTCTCTTTGTCCCTCCTGACAGCAAATCCTCTCTTTCCTTATCCCCCTCCTGCTTGTGAGAAGTTGAAGTTGCTCCTTTTTGTTTGTTTGTTTTTTTACAGTAAGGGTATGGCTAGACAGTAAGGCTTTATCAGAAAAAGATACGCAAAACGCGCTCCTCATTTTGTGTATTTTTTCTGATACTTTTGTTGGAAGAGGTTTTTCCAAAATTTGGCCCGTCTAGACTGGGCCAAATTTCAGGAAAAAACCCTCTTTCGAAAGCCCCCTTCTTCCTTGTGGAACAAGGAACACAGGGGCTTCCAAAAGAACGTGTTTACTCTTTTGCAAAAAAAAAAGGGGGGGGAAGAGCAAACGAGTTCCCTGGACGCGGCAGAATTTTTTCAGGAGGTATCCTGAAGCCCCCCTGCAGTCTAACCACATCCGTGGTGAATGAAGCTTAAGCAGCTTCCACCTTCTCTTATCCTTCCTGACACCTCTGCCTGCTTCAGCCAGACCAGGGGGGAGAAGAAGCTGACAGAGCAAAGGCTAGAGTCATGTGCGGCTGAAGAGTAGGAAATGCTGAAGCTTTTACAACCAACAGCAATTGCAAAAACTGTACCTAAAGGCAAGGTGAAGAAATTACAAGTAAAACATTGCTCGGTTTCTCTGCTTGGGATATGGCCTTGTGATTCTCATGCCCCCTTGAGAACTCTCTCAAGTCCCATAGCTCTGGTTGACTCCCTGAGTATTATTTTTTCTACCTTCCCTCCCTATTCTCTTTTTTGCCTATGGCATCTTTGTTTGTTGTCAGTTAACACTTTCATTACGATTAAAATTGTTGCTGTTGCATTCAAATCATGTTTGTATTGTTCTGTGCAGGGCTTGTTCTGTGCAAGGCTCCAAAGACTCCAGTGGGACAGCTTTATAAATAAACATTACACTTTTTGAATATAGCTACAGCTATCCAATTTGCACATACAAAAAGTTATCTTTATCTATGGAGACAGGGGCCATGGAAAATGTGTCCCCCTGAGAGTGCATAAAGACTCATTTGAGTGCGTCAGGGGCAATGTTCCCTCTAAACTGCACATCAGCACAGCTTCACCGGTGATTAATCCGCCCTGCCCAGTCAGTCCTGAGCCTCTGCCCATGTCCTGAGCCTCTGACTGGGCAGGGCTGATTAATCTCCTATGAAGTTGTGATGCTGTGCAGTTTAGAGGGAACACTGGTCAGGGGTTCTCAACCTTCATTGGCCTTAACCCCATTGTGACAACAAAAATTCCTACATGCTCCAGGAGTGAGGACTGAAGCCTGAGCCCACCTGATGCCCCTCTGTTCAAAGGCAAAGTCTGAGCTTACCACACCAGGCAGGGGATCCAAAGCACAAGGGCTTCTGCTTCAGGCAGGGCCTTGTAACCTAAGTCCCACCACCCACTTCAGCCCTGAGCCACAGCACATCTAACCCAGCCCTGACAAGCTCATTAAAATGGGGCTGTGACCTCACAGTTTGAGAACCTCTGGACTAGCCTTAAAATCCTAAACTATGCTGCTACATACAACGGAAGATAAGGCTCTATAACTTAGAGGATATGAGGAGAATATGCTACATGGAAGCATATTGGGAATGGATTTGGGAAGGTTTCTCACAAGTGTAAAGAGATTTAGAAAAAAAAATAATTTTGCTGCCATGTTTTATTTTTCTTTGGAGTGGGGGTTTTGTTTTTCATTTGGCATGTTTATTTATTCACTAAAATGCATCATTACCTTAACAGCTGTCATACCACATGGTATATCATGTGTGCTGCTTTTTAAAAGCTAATGTGCTATTCACAGAAGTCCACAGCCAGTATGTCATAGGATGGTAGGTGTGTCTGTGTGCTATAATATTTGCCGTAAATGGGGATTATAAGCAGCAAAATATTGTATCTTTTTTACTAATCATTTTAAATTTTTTACTAATAATTGTAATAACATCTCATTCTCACTAACTTTAAATGAATAAATGTGTTAAAAGAGCAGGGGGATATTAACCAAAGCTGTGATAAAGCAAAGTATAACATCTCATTTTTTTTTCAGTCTATTTGTGGCAAAACCTGACACTTGTTAAAAGACTCAGTGATTTCAGACTCTTAGCAATATGATCAAGATGCAACATTTATCGAATGTATATGAATGTTGAATAAATTAATCACCACTAAACTTACAGCAAGGAAACAAGCCCTAGAATTCTATTTCCCACAGCCCCTCTTCTGAGGTTGCATCTGAGTTCAAAGAGCATTAGGACTTGAAGCTCAAAGATATTGCACAGCATCAGTGGTGGATGAAGTGTGCAGAGCCAATTGCAATAGAGGCCAAATGGGGTTTTATTAGTTATACTGCAATAGGGTACATCATACAGCTAAAAGAGGAAGCATTTCTTTTGTTACCCCTGGAGCTGGAAATGAAATGCAGCAAGATAGAAAGATACTGCCCAGATTTAGAGGTTTGATCTCCTGGGTGCAAACTCCTTTTATTATGTGCTAGAGAATGTGTATTATTGTTTACGTACAATAATACAGCAAGAAAAAGAATGTACAGAGCAATGTAAGGGACGTCACCAAGAACAGCCAAAACAGTAATTTATAAGGTTGAGGAGTTGAGGCCAGAATCTTGGAGTCCATCTACTTGATCTTATCATTTATCATACCGCATGGCAAAAAATACCAGCATGGATAAAAAAGTCCTCCTGAGAAGACTGACAAGTGATTGAATTGTAACATATTATTCTTCATGCGGTGTGCACCTGTGCAATTTCCCACTCCTTCAAAAGTCTCCAAGCTCTGGCACTGAGCACTGCTGGTCATGCAGACAGAAAGGACCGCAAGAGATCAAAAATTCACCAGGGTTCCATTTACAGAGTTACCTCTGAATCCTTCCATTGTGCCAAAGAAGAGTTTGCTCTCCCAGACCCTGTGGACCTTTGAGATTCACTAGACACGCGAGGCCATATATATATGGAACTCCAATTCCTCCTTACTTGCCTCTTTCTCCACCACAGTTCTCATCTGACTCCATCAATGCTGCCCCATGCAGCTGCCCTGACAGTGCTTCCCCTGCAGGCAATGATCCCTTGGGCCTGCCCCTTAATTTCTGAGCCCAGACCCATGAGGAAGATCTTACAGACAGGTTTAAGCCATAATGGCTGAAAGCAGGCACAATGACCCAGATCCTCAAAAGGAATTCAGAGGCCTAAATCTCATTGAGTTCTGTGGGCATTACTTTTAGATATCTTTGAAGATCTGGGCTGATGCCTCCCAGGACATGGCAGGGAAAGGCATTCACTAGCACCCCTGCTACTTCACTGGCAGAGCTTTTGGTTGAACTCCCTTGGACAGAACCTCAGCTGCTGTAACTTGGAGGCATTTCATGGACTGGAGAAATGGATCTGAGTCACACATACTTTTTTGTTCATTCCTGCAACTTCTGGAAAACAATATTTGTGGGCAGTATGGTCTTCTGGAGAACCCACTGGCCTGGGGCTTGGCAAACTTGGGTTCAACCCACAGCTCTGCCACTGTCCTGCTGGGTTATCTTAGGCATGTCACTGCACCTTTCAGTTACTCAGTTTCCCCATCTGTAAAATGGGAGCAATTATACTAACCTGCTTTGCAAATCACTTTGGAATCTACAGATGAAAATTTGTATAGGAATTGGGTACTATTATAATAACTGTATCAGATGCTGCAGAGCACAGTATGGATGTATTTTACTCTTCTGTAGGCAGGTCCTCTGCAAGAGTGGAATGTGCTGGCCTGAAAACTGACAGAAAGAACCAGGGCATGATATCTTCAGGATACGAGGGCAGAGATTGTATTTTCCAACTTCTCAATGTACTTGCTTCAAAATGTTAGGTTTGATACTGAATGGTAGCTTGTGGCTTCTAAGGTCAGGCAATGGCAACTGAAGTACTGGTTACACTATTGGATGTCTCAGGGTGGGTGACCTAGGAAGAAACAGGTAATGTCAGTGGAAATCCCAGGGGTTCACTGCTCTTATTCTCCAGGAAGAGTAGAGGTCACACAATCACAGGTGATGAGCCTGATTACCATCAATGGGAACATGTTTATGACTAGATACACTTCTTAGAAGGAAGTTGCTAGATGCCATGACTGCAAAGCATGGAATTGAAACAATTCTCTCACCAAACATACTGTTGTTTTCTACAGACATCGACTCGTTCTTAGCCACCTCAAGCAAATCAGTTTTGTGTCCTTCCAGAACAGGAAACAGCTTGCAATTCCTACCGCGAGGCTGCTTTTTACCAGTAGGAGCTTCTCAAAACAACAGTTCGTCTTTCACAATGTTTCTGCCCTCACTGTCTCCAGCTGGGGCTTGCTCTAATGACAATTTTCCTCAGCAGAAACAAACTCTTTGTGTTTCAGTTGAGTCCAGAACCACCTCTGGGACAAGAGACAAATCCTCAACCCACATAAGTTGACAGGCACCTTCTATCTGCCCTCACTTTTCCTGACAACTGCTTGGAGACAAATTCTCCATCAGTGGGCTAGCTGCTATTCTCCATAAACAACAGACCAGACACACTCTCTTCCTAACTACAATACACATGGCTGACTAAGGGTACGTCTAGACTACATGCCTCTGTCGCCAGAGGCATGTAGATTAGGCTACTAGACATAGTAAAATGAAGCGGCGATTTAAATAATCGCCGCTTCATTTAAATTTACATGGCTGCCGCGCTGAGCCGACAAACAGCTGATCAGCTGTTTGTTAGCTCAGCGCGATAGTCTGGACACGCGGGTGTCGACATCAAAGGTATTTGTCGACCACCCAGGTATGCCTCCTGGGATGAGGTTTACCTGGGTGGTCGACAAATACCTTTGTTGTCGACACCCGCGCGTCCAGATTATTGCGCTGAGCCGACAAACAGCTGATCAGCCATGTAAATTTAAATGAAGTGGCGATTATTTAAATCGTCGCTTCATTTTACTATGTCTGGTAGCCTAATCTACATGCCTCTGTCGACAGAGGCATGTAGTCTAGATGTACCCTAAGACAAGAGCTGTAAATATCTACTAAACCCTGATACATATGATGAGAGACAGAAAACAGGGTCAAAGTGACAGGCTATTGTAAACTAACTGTCAGGAAATGTCTACGAAAGCAGCATTCCCCACCATAATAGCCAGTTAGTGTTGAAAAGGTTAACATCTTTCTGAACAGCCTAGTTAACTATCCACAAGAAAGGACCTTTCCCTGTCCATGGCAAATTAGATATAAGCAAATTATTTATTGATGGTTCATAGTTATTGATGCTAAAGGAGTTAATGCATCCGAGGGTACTGAGGGAGTTGGCAAATGCCATCGAGGAGCCTTTGGCAATATCTTTGAAAAGTCATGAAGATCGGGAGAAATCCTGCTTGATTGGAAAAAGGCAAATGTAGTGCTCATCTTCAAAAAAGGGAAGAAGGACGATCCAGGGAACTATAGGCCGGTCAGTCTTACCTCGGTTCCTGGAAAAATCATGGAAGGGATACTTAAGGAATCCATTTTGAGGCACTTGGAAGAGAGGAAAGTGATCAGGAATAGTCAGCATGGATTCACAAAGGGAAAGTCATGCCTGACCAATCTGATTAGCTTCTATGATGAGGTAACTGGCTCTGTGGACATGGGAAAGTCAGTGGATGTGATATACCTTGACTCTAGCAAGGCTTTTGATACAGTCTCCAACAATATTCTTGCCAGCAATTTAAGGGAATGTGGATTGAATAAATGGACGGTAAGATGGCTAGAAAGATGGCTAGAAGGCCGGGCCCAGCGGTTAGAGATCAACGGCTCGATGTCAGGATGGCAGTCGGTTTCTAGCGGAGTGCCTCAAGGTTTGGTTCTAGGACCGGTTTTGTTCAATATCTTTATTAATGACCTGGATGAGGGGATGGATTGCACCCTCAGCAAGTTTGCGGATGACACTAAGCTAGGGGGAGAGGTAGATACGCTTGAGGGCAGAGATAGGGTCCAGAGTGACAGACAAATTGGAGGGTTGGGCCACAAGAAATCTGATGAGGTTCAACAAGGACAAGTGCAGAGTCCTGCACTTGGGAAGGAAGAATCCCAAGCATTGTTACAAGCTGGGAACCAACCACTTAAGTAGTAGTTCTGCAGAAAAGGACCTGGGGGTTACAGTGGATGAGAAGCTGTATATGAGTCAACAGTGTGCCCTTGTAGCCAAGAAGGCTAATGGCATATTAAGTTGCATTAGGAGGAGCATTGCTAGCAAATCCAGATATGTCATTATTCCCCTTTATTCGGCTCTGTTGAGGGCACATCTGGAGTATTGTGTCCAGTTCTGGGCCCCCCACTACAAAAAGGATGTGGACGCATTGGAGAGGTTACAGCGGAGGGCAACCAAAATGATTAGGGGGCTGGAGCTTATGACTTATGAGGAGAGGCTGAGGGAGTTGGGTCTGTTTAGTATCCAGAAGCGAAGAGTGAGGGGGGATTTGATAGCAGCCTTCAACTTCCTGAAGGGAGGTTCCAAAGAGGATGGAGAAAGGCTATTCTCCGTAATGACAGATGGCAGAACAAGGAGCAATGGTCTCAAGTTGTGGTGGGAGAGGTCCAGGTTGGATATTAGGACAAACTATTTCACTAGGAGGGTGGTGAAGCACTGGAATGGGTTACCTAGGGAAGTAGTGGAATGTCCATCCCTAGAGGTGTTTAAGTCTCGGCTTGACAAAGCCCTGGCTGGGTTGATTTAGTTGGGATTGGTCCTGCCTAGAGCAGGGGGCTGGACTTGATGACCTTCTGAGGTCTCTTCCAGCTCTATGGTTCTATGATTCTATGATTCATCAAGGTTAGTAAATTTCATGGCTACTGAGGCCATATTTTGAACTTTCAGTTTTTGTATTTGGAAGAACTTCTGGACATTTATGAACATTCACTTCCTCAATGCCACATGGTCAGCTTCTGTATCCCTGAGCTTTTGGGGTCAAGTTCTATGTCCCCCAAGAGTAACAGGTAACTCTAATCAAGTGACACCTCCAAGGGCAAAATCTAGGGTCTACCTGAATGAATCAGAGTTTTAGATCAAAATGGGTCATCAGATCTGTCATAGGCCACCATTATCTAGCCATCTGCACACTAAACCCAATAACCAAAATTGGGCCAAATAATTAAAGAAGAGGAAAAGAATGAAAGTATGTTGTGAATAATCTCCCTTTTAGTTACCATTGTGACAGATAGCATTACCTGCTGCTTTGAATGTCAGAATAAGACTGTATTGGCAGTAAACTCTCCTTTCTCCTAGCTTTTGACCTCTTATAGTTTATTTCTCCGTGTGGTGCTGTTCTACACCATTGACATTCTTTTTGTGATGGATTTGAAAACTTCTTCTTTCTATTAAAGTAGGAATTTTTAATTTGGAAATAAAATGAAAAAGTTTTAATCTACAGCTATGCCAAAAAAGTAAACAAGAGAGAGCAATTTTTAATTAAGTCCAGAGGGTAGCGGCTTGGTTTATTGGTATATATTTTCATTTTATTTCTCTAGCTCTCAGCTGCAAGACAGGCTTGTAGCTAGTACAGTATTGCACTGATTTACAATTCCTTTTCTGACTTTTAAAAGAGTATTAAAGCTCACAGTATTATTAATTTAAAACAGGAAGAAAAACTCTTAAGGCCTGTTTCTACTGCCATTGAAGTCTATGAGAAATATGCCACTGACTTCAATGGGATCAAAACCATTAAGTAATGTATAATTATTTTAGAGTTCCTTATAACATGATTTACATTTTAAATAGCTATTTTACTTACAGTGAGGGAACTGAAACAATTCACACTAAGATTCCTGCCCCTTGATATTGCATGCCCAGTGATTGAAGACCATCTGCATTGCAACAAGAAGAATCTGCAGTAGTAAGTTACGGGATCAATAACAGCTTTACAGTTGAAGTTACCTACTTCTGATATGTTTATTTAAAAAAACATTTTTTTTCTTTTCCCTTGCTCTTTTTAATGATCATTGATTTATTTTGCCATTGTAACACTTTGTGTCAGGCTCAGGTACCACTGGAAAACAAATGTATGCTAAATGTTCCAAAAAATTATCTCTATTAGCGTTTTTCTGATGAAGAATCATCATAAAATATTATTTTGAAACCAGCTAAGTTGGAACAGAAATCCAATCATTGAGCGCAGATAGGATTACAGTCCCGCAAGCCCTGAAACTGAAAGTACCCAATAGCCTTGTGGTGCCAGCACAAAGTATGTGATTTCTGTATTCCTCTTTGATGTGAGACTTCAGCACTTCAAAGAAGTGAAAGGGGGCCCAAAAAAAGCAATGATAAACTTGTGCGAGGCAAAGCAATATCCCCACTGAAAATAAGAGTGCCCAACAATGTGATATGCATATATTACTTCTTAAATGTATCACTATAGAATTGCTACTGTTAAAAATAATCTAGAAATACACACACACACACACACACACACACACACACACACACACACACAGAGAGAGAGAGAGAGAGAGAGAGGCTATGTCTAGACTGCAGGCTTCTTTCGAAAGAGCCTCTTTCGAAAGATCGCGTCTAGACTGCAGGCGGATCTTTCAAAAGAGAAATCCGCTTTTTCGAAAGAGAGCACCCAGCGAGTCTGGATGCTCTCTTTCGAAGACGGCCTCTTTACATTGAAGAACGCCTTCTTTCGATAGAGGAACTTTCGAAAGAAGGCGTTCTTCCTCGTGAAATGAGGTTTACTGCCATCGAAAGACAAGCCGCGTTCTTTCGAAATAATTTCGAAAGAACGCGGCTTAAGTCTGGACGCAGGGGAAGTTTTTTCAGGAAAAGGCTACTTTTCCCGAAAAAACCCCTGAGTCTGGACACGGCCAGAGAGAGAGCCTGCTTTTTCCTTACTAGAAGACAAAAGAACTAAAGCTTTGCACATAAGGTGTAACTTTCATTCAGGAACCTCAGCACTCTTTGAATTCATAAATGTATGTAATCTCACAGCATCCTTTGGAAGCCTGTTTCAGATGGCCAACCTTACAAAGGGAACTGGAGGCACCTTAATAGTGAATCAAATTGTGATTCTTAGTTTCCTCTAATTATTGTGCTATGCTTTTGGATCCTGTGATAGCATGATCCATAGTTAGTATGGCTTCATTTCACAGTGGTTTCTAAAACTAAGAATATGCCGCACTTTTAATGTAACTCACATTGATTAATTAAATTGCCATTGCTGATTCTGAATGAATTCATAGATCCTAAGGCCAGGAGGGATCACCAGATCATCTAGTCTGACCTGCACATCACAAGCCACCAATGACACCCAGAACTCATGCATAAAACACAACAATCAAAATTAGACCAAAGTATCACATCCCATAGGATATTTATCATCAGTAATGGAGCAGGAGACCTGTCAGGATGCCACACCAGTGAATACTGAATTTATTGCATCACTGTCCTGACCTAGTACACTCATCCATTTTGAGTGTTCCTGACCATTCTCCCAAGCAGGGAAGCGAATGGGCCCATCACAGCTCACAGTAGTCCCAAATTGCAATTGTTGGGAAAATCTTGCTTTGTGCATGCCTGTGGTGGAATTTGTGGGGTATCTGATGAAATAATGAAAGCTGAAATTTTCCAAAGAAGCTAAGCTTAAGGCAGAAACCCAGTACGTAAAATTTCAGACTGAAGAGTTAAAGGTTAAAACATTATAAGAAACTGAAAATAGGGTCTTACAATGGGAAGTGTCAAGGCAACCTTGTTAATAGGCAGTACTACCAGCTGCATCAATAATCTAGTATTTCTGCACATGTACCAGGGATAAGCTATGACCAAAGAATGACATGATAGACTTTAAATATTTAAAACTCCTAACTAATAAGAAAAGAGGAATTATTTAGGATGGGACCAACATGTCTCATTGGGAAAAAGGAATAAAACAGCAACAGAAAAATCTTCCTAGCTAGCAGAAATGTTAAATTGTGCAAGAGTGTCTAAGGGAAGAGGCAGAAGCTTCATCGCTTAACATATTTCAAGCTAGTCCAGAAAAAAAATACTAGAAAAAGTACTATATGGAAAAACCCCAAATAGCAGGAAAATGATACAATAGCCCAATATCTTTTTTCCCACTTCTAGGATTCTATGTGTGGTTCTATTGCCATCATAAAAAAGAAAATAGACAAAGTAGGGCTTATCTGTTTCAAACACAAATATGCTCAGAGCTGTGAACATGCATAAATAAATCACACGGTGTGTAATCCTCATCAGCAAATCAGAATCAGTCTTCTGGTTTAGCTATACTGTAAATATATAATTAGTAGGAGAAAGTGCACAAAACACTGGGCAATGGTAAAGCACAGTTCATTTCCACTAGTGAGGGAATGGCCCATAATAACTCACAAGAGACAGAATAAGATATGAAGGTCACTCACTTATGCGTGGAAATAAATTATATTATACCATCAACTAAGTTTCTTCAGCCAGTCATAAAGCAGAATACTGCTAAGTAATTTACTCGCAAATGATGGTTATAAAACGCTCACACTCTAACAAATCAAATTATACCACATCACCAACTCATACCCACAGGCAATTAATGTTCAAAACTATTTGTCCCACAGATTTTACCCACTCTTAGCTAACCAGAATTATACATGGTTCCACCCATTCTCTGTTAATGGCACAGTCTCTTCATGCTAATTTCAAGTCACTTTGATTTCCTTATTTCTATACCATGTCGCAAGAAAACGCATAATAAAAGAAAGGTAAACACTATCAACTATTGACTATAGCAACAGATTGCATTTTAAATGTACTGCTGAGCAGTGATCTGGTTACTTCCAAAGCAAAAGAATAATGTTGATTAGTTTGTCACTTTTCTTGGCAATCTTATCATTCCTGTTGGGAACATGAACAGTGATATCCTGGTGAGACATCAAATTATCACAGTCCCAATGTGCAGTCCATGTGCATGATACAAAAAAGGAATATAAAACTAGGAATGGATTCTGCAAACCCCATACATTTAAATTGTTTTAAAGTATGCAGTCTGCAGTGGTAGTCAGCACTTAGCACAATATTTCAAGAAAAGTGACTTCACGTGTTAATCTCAGCTTTTTGATCTAACCCAACTTTCCAGCGTAAAGATTATTTTTTTCCTGGATAATACGCTGGTTGGGGTAGTACTCTTGAAGAAAGAGTAACAATCAGGAGGCAATGCACTTCCTGCCCATGCACCAAATGACAGTTTTGGAAACCTTCTTTAGCTCTCTGCATACTAATCCAATAACCATCACTGTTGGATTTTAACATCTTCTTCATATACGTATTACTGATCTATGAGTCTGAGAGTATTATCTACATTGTACTCATGGGCTGTGACTGGAGCTATGCCTGAGATAGCTTTCATCTAGCTAGCTCAAGTACTGGAGCTGTGAAGCTCTCCAAGTAATTATCCAGATGGAAGCCTATGCTTCTAGTTAGGCCTCAGCTGGAGTACTGTGTCCAGTTCTGGGCGCCACATTTCAAGAAAATGCAGGACAATGTAGCACTTTAAAGACTAACAAGATGGTTTATTAGATGATGAGCTTTCGTGGGCCAGACCCACTTCCTCAGATCAAATAGTGGAAGAAAATAGTCACAACCATATATACCAAAGGATACAATTAAAAAAATGAACAAATATGAAAAGGACAAATCACATTGCAGAACAGAAGGAGGATGCGGGGGGGTGGGAAGGGGGAGGAAGGAAGGTAAGTGTCTGTGAATTGCTGATATTAAAGGTAGGGAGAGTGGGATGTTTGTGAGTTAATGGTATTACAGGTGATAATTGGGGAAACTGTCTTGGTAATGGGTGAGAAAGTTCAAAGTCTTGTTAAGTCCCTGGTGGTAAGTGTCGAATTTTAACATGAATGACAGTTCAGAGGATTCCCTTTCAAGTGCAGATGTAAAAGGTCTTTGTAGCAGAATGCAGGTGGCTAAGTCATTTAGAGAGTGTCCTTTCTGGTTAAAGTGGCAAGAAACTGTTTTCTCTTTGTGATCTTGTCTGATATCTGTTTTGTGGGCATTAATCCTTTGGCGAAGTGTCTGAGATGTTTGTCCAATGTACATAGCAGACGGACACTTTCGGCACATGATAGCGTAGATTATATTTCTGGATGCGCAGGAATATGTGTTCTTGATCTTATAACTCACTTGGTTAGGTCCAATAATGGTATCAGCAGAATGAATATGTGGACAAAGCTGGCAACGGGGTTTGTTGCAAGGGAAGGTACCAGGGTTGGTATTAGTGTGGTATGTCCTGTGGTTGTTGGTAAGAATCATCTTGAGGTTAGGTGGTTGTCTATAGGAGATTATGGGTCTGTCTCCCAGAGCCTCTTTGAGTATGGTATCCTGTTCCAATATTGGCTGTAGTTTATTGATAATGTGTTGGACAGGTTTTAGTTGGGGGTTGTAGGTGATGACAAGTGGTGTTCTATTGTTGGTTTTCTTGGGTCTGTCTTGAAGTAGATGGTTTCTAGGTATTCGTCTGGCTCTTTCAATTTGCTTTTTTGTTTCTCTGGGTGGGTAGTTGAGATTTATAAATGCTTGGTAGAGATCCTGAAGCTTCTGGTCTCTGTCAGTGGGGTTAGAGCAGATGCGGTTGTATCGAAGGGCTTGGCTATAGACAATGGATCGTGTGGTAAAGCACCACAAGGTTTCTACACGATCCATCGTCTATAGCCAAGCCCTTCGATACAACCGCATCTGCTCTAACCCCACTGACAGAGACCAGAAGCTTCAGGATCTCTACCAAGCATTTATAAATCTCAACTACCCACCCAGAGAAACAAAAAAGCAAATTGAAAGAGCCAGACGAATACCTAGAAACCATCTACTTCAAGACAGACCCAAGAAAACCAACAATAGAACACCACTTGTCATCACCTACAACCCCCAACTAAAACCTGTCCAACACATTATCAATAAACTACAGCCAATATTGGAACAGGATACCATACTCAAAGAGGCTCTGGGAGACAGACCCATAATCTCCTATAGACAACCACCTAACCTCAAGATGATTCTTACCAACAACCACAGGACATACCACACTAATACCAACCCTGGTACCTTCCCTTGCAACAAACCCCGTTGCCAGCTTTGTCCACATATTCATTCTGCTGATACCATTATTGGACCTAACCAAGTGAGTTATAAGATCAAGAACACATATTCCTGCGCATCCAGAAATATAATCTACGCTATCATGTGCCGAAAGTGTCCGTCTGCTATGTACATTGGACAAACATCTCAGACACTTCGCCAAAGGATTAATGCCCACAAAACAGATATCAGACAAGACCACAAAGAGAAAACAGTTTCTTGCCACTTTAACCAGAAAGGACACTCTCTAAATGACTTAGCCACCTGCATTCTGCTACAAAGACCTTTTACATCTGCACTTGAAAGGGAATCCTCTGAACTGTCATTCATGTTAAAATTCGACACTTACCACCAGGGACTTAACAAGACTTTGAACTTTCTCACCCATTACCAAGACAGTTTCCCCAATTATCACCTGTAATACCATTAACTCACAAACATCCCACTCTCCCTACCTTTAATATCAGCAATTCACAGACACTTACCTTCCTTCCTCCCCCTTCCCACCCCCCCGCATCCTCCTTCTGTTCTGCAATGTGATTTGTCCTTTTCATATTTGTTCATTTTTTTAATTGTATCCTTTGGTATATATGGTTGTGACTATTTTCTTCCACTATTTGATCTGAGGAAGTGGGTCTGGCCCACGAAAGCTCATCATCTAATAAACCATCTTGTTAGTCTTTAAAGTGCTACATTGTCCTGCATTTTGCTTCAACTACCCCAGACTAACACGGCTACATCTCTATCACTATTCTACATTTCAAGAAAGATGTGGAGAAATTGGAAAGGGTACACAGAAGAGCGACAAGAATGATTAAAGGTCTAGAGAACATGACCTATGAAGCCAGGCTTTATGAACTAGGCTTGTTTAGTTTGGAAAAAAGAAAATTAAGGGGGGACATGATAGCGGTTTTCAAATATCTAAAAGGGTGTCACAAGGAGGAAGGAGAAAATTTGTTCCTCTTGGTTTCTGAGGACAGGACAAGGAGTAATGGGCTTAAAGTGCAGCAAGGGAGGTTTAGATTGGACATTAGGAAAAAATTCCTAACTGTCAGGGTGGTCAAATATTGGAATAAATTGCCAAGGGAGGAGGTGGAATCTCCCTCTCTGGAGATATTTAAGAACAGGTTAGATAGACATCTGTCAGGGATGGTGTAGACGGAGCTTGGTCCTGCCTTGAGGGTGGGGGGCTGGACTCGATGACCTCTCGAGGTCCCTTCCAGTCCTATGATTCTATGTTTCACTGCTCTGGTACTTGAACTAGCGAAATTGCAGCTAGCTCATATAGGTCTACACAAGCTGCAGTCACACCTGATGATTGAAGTATAGACATGCCATCTTTATACGAATATTAGAAACCTTGTGGTGCTTTACAACGTATAATTAGAAAATGTATATTGATACTAAAGGTCAGATAAAACTTCCTATGTGAGCTCTCTTCTCATGAAAACTAGAGGAAAACATCTTCCCCATAAAATGCTTTCTTTGGTTGTGAGGTTCAATTATTCATCATCACTATCAACCACCATGGCCTCAATGTCCATTGGTGTCTGATGCCTCCCTCGCTATTTCCTTCCAACTTTCCCTGTACAGCGCAGAGTGGCTTAGTTTCTGTAGACTAGCTCTGCACCAATCTACTATATCATCTACCCATTCTGTGTGGGGTCTGATCAATTTATTTTCTAGGGAAAATGAGTACAGCTGCATGTTTTGAAAAAAAAATCTGTACACAAAAGAGCAAATATTTATTATTCTGTGATGCACTGTGTTGATATATAGGAAAATATAAAGATTTAACACCTTTAACATTAAAATATATGAGCATCATACATACATACTATATATATGTATATATATATATTCTTAAATAGACTATGATGCTAAGCAAAATGAACAAGTGTGAAAATAATAGGGCAGAGACTAGAGAAGGTTACATGAGTGGAAGCTGTCTACAGAATAATAGGTTTTAAATTGGAGGTCTCTACTTAAAACCCACAGGAAATAAAAAACGGTCAAAAAGCAGAAAATTGCACAACTGTTATATTACTTTAAAAGACAATCTCATTTCTCTTTCAGAAATTGCTGCATTTTTTTTGGAATATGCCTTTGACAATAGATGCCATCACTCAGGGTCCATTGCTCAATAAAAGAGTGGTCAGGAATCCAGAATTTTATGCAACTGAAAATGTTTCCATGACTGTTCTATGAAATGTCACAATTTCATGAAGTTGGATTCTATCTGAATTAGAACAACTAACATTTAACTTAGAAATAAAAGTTTAAATATTAAAATGTCTTTCGGGAATGATTTTACAGGTTTCAATTTTAAAAAATGTAAGGACAAACTATTTAATTGCTTTATTCTTCTATACACATACGCACTGAGGCTTAAAATAATAGAGCTTTATTTTCCAGGGCTTTGCATCGTGAAAGTCACTAACACCAGCATAAAGTGAATGTAAACCACTACCATAGTGATTTCCAATTATGAAGGCAGCAGTTCAGTAGGGATTCAGACTGAAGTATCAGATTGTGATTTGTCTCAATTCATGCTTAATCTTGCTTAATTCCATAGACTGTAGTGGGGTTATTCCTGTTTTACAGTGGTGAAGGTGTGCAGGATCAAATATGTGAACTCCAGAATCCAACACATTCTTAGATTATAAATACATACCCCATCCAGGAAATGCTTATGCACATATTTAACTTTACTCACATGAGTGTCACAATGACTTTAATGAGACTGTTCACAAGAGCAAAAATTAAGCACATGAACACGTTTTCAGGATCAGAATGATATCCTCTGATGTATACAAGGATTAGAGTATAGACAGTTGTAGACTAAAGATGCAAATTCTGCCAACCATTCATGATGCTAGCTTAATATATTTCTATGTTCTTCTCCTCTAGTTTGTCTATATCCTTTGTCCTATTGTTTAATCATATACTCCAAAAAGACTGCAGAGGAGTATTCATTCAGCATTCAATTTTGGTGGTCTTCAAAAATATTAATTTAGAACCAGCAGAAGGGAACTTCAATGGTCATATGTTGGAAGAGGCTCCAGCAAGGGTTCATACTATTTTGAAAGTGAAAAATTAGTCAGTCAGTAAGACAGACCATCTTTCTGTCTAAGAAACATCTCTGTAAACTGGGATTCCAAATAACCAAGGAAGAATGACCAGATAAAATAATCGTAATATTTCCTCTCAATAAGATTTATTATATCCTGGCTGAAATAATGAGCAAAGTAGAAATTTGTGGCTAGGAGGGCAAGAATGGATGCCCAATATCCCAATTAAAATGTAAAGAACACATATCAGGTACCAAGAGAATGAAATGCACACCAATTCTCCACTTCATCACATTGATGGTTTCAATTCAATTATACTTCTATAAAAGAATGGGGAATCAGACTGTGCACACACCATATAGCTAACACTGAACTGAGTTACTTGTCCATCTCACCTGTCTTCTAGTGGAGCACTCCTAACATTCCAAACCACAACAATGGTTTGTGTCTTTCTCCAAAAAGTAGACTTTCCCTGGAAATCAGAAAGATCTCAGATGTGGATTATTTAGTCCTGGGTGCTATTATGTATAAAAAAAACCTGTTCTGAGTTCCTTGTTGGAAGTTGTCATGTATTCTGTAGGATTTATGTTTTCTTTCTGTAAGGCCTGTACTTAAGACTGTCTGACTGAGGGATTTGAAAATAGTATGAATGAAATTAAACTTTCAAAATTTTCTTTAAAAATGCCATAGTATGTCACATATGGTAATATACAATGGAATTGCCAGGTGGAAATAGGTTTTTACACTTTCTGTAAAACCCTCTCTAGGCTTTGTCATTTCAGAGCATGTGCTTGAGCACATCTTGTCTGTCTATAGACCAGCAGAGTGGGCCAGATCTTCAAAAGTTTGTCTTCCATTTAGGTACCTAAATTACCATATATAACCCGCGCACGTGTATTACCTGCACCCATGCATAACTCACGGTTTTTCCTGATTGTGTAAAAAATGTCTTAGATAATCCGCACACGTGTATAGCCTGTGGGAGATGAATCATGGGTACTGTTAATGAACAATAACGAGGGTACTTAACTCAGGTGTCAGGGTCTGAGCCTGTCACCCAGAAGCATTTGATCTCTAGATACATCATTGCACAACTGCCAAAGTGCAAAGTAGATGGCCGCAGACTGGCTGTGTTGCAGGAGGCTGCATGGGAAGAGAAGGTGACTGGGCTTACCCCTCGCACCATCTCCAACCCTCCCCAACTGCCTTCTGCCTCTGCTGTGCACTCCCCTGGGGTGAGCTCAGGCAGCCAGAGCCAGGAGCTGAGCAAAGGAGCCGTGTCCTTAAACAGAGCATCGCCCCTCTCACAGAGAGCCAGCCACATTCAGACTCAACTGAGGGAAGAAGGTCACAGGGTATTCCCATGGGACTTGGAGTGCTGGGCACAGGGGATGGAATCTCACAGCTGATTATCTCTTCCCTGACTTCTCATCCCCCTCTGCTCTGCCTGCTTGGTCCCTCCCGTGACAGCTGCTCAGGCTACAACAGCAATTCTGATTTCGCCCCTCAACCATCACCGAAGTGTTAAAAAAAAAAAAACTTGTTGAACATGTGGATGAGTATAGCCCATGGAGGGCAGGCAGGGTTTGTAAAACTTTGCATAACCTGTGGGTTAGATACGCTAAAACACGGTAAGCCTCCAGATTTTCAAGAGAACAATGATTGCTGCTAGGCGTAGAGCCCAGTGGCTCCTAGTGGGGACTGGGAATGGAACCATGCCGCTGAGAACAGAACAAATGGAAAACGCTGTTTCACAGACATGGCACTTAAAAATACACTGCATGCACTTTGGCGCAACATATGTGTCAGACACACATAAGGTGGCATTGAAGAAAAGTGATGTCATTAAGCTGTAGCACTGACAGCTTATTTAGTTATTAGCAAAAATAGCAGTAGTCACGAAGTAAGTTTTTCCCAGTCTCTCACCACCAGTCAATATGTGCCAGCTGTGAGAGCATGGCTCTGTTTTACTGTGCACAAGTATTTGTACATTCCCTATTATAAAATAATAATTAATAATTCAGTGTTGTAGCTTTTCAGTAGACTACAAAGTCTCCTTTATACTGGGCTAAGTGATCGTTGTCATGAAAGCAATTCAAGGTTAGCATTAACTTTGTGTTTCCTTTTATTTCAGAAAGTTATCCATTTGCATGTTTAGCCTGAGTACACCAAGTGCCATGTACTTCAAACTGTGTCCCATAAATATTTAAAAACAATAAATAAAGGGATTTATTTTCTAACCTGAAAACAATACAACAGAAATGAAACAGTCGCTAAGTGACCAGCGAGCTTTTTCATGAATCCCATTTATTTTATTAAACCCGTACAAGCCAGGGTAGCCAATTACACTAAAATGTACTGTCAACTGACGGGGAAATGCTATTATATTTTCAGCTTTTGTGTAGTTCAAGGAAAATTAGACTTAAATGTGTATTTTGAATGCAATAGCTTATTACTATAAAGTTAATCATACCATTACTTTTTATTATGGCTCAACCTATGGAAGTTAGTAGAGACGCTAACAGTAAGGGATAAATTAAGTTACCCTTGGATGCTTCATGTGACTGTGGGAGGCCAGGCCAGGCTTAATTCAACCTTATGAAATCTTCTTGAATTGTGTCACTTGTAGAATTTGCACTTGACTTTTGGAAACATTAAATATTCTTGCCACTGAGAACTAATTAAAAAACCTGGCCCTGTGTTGCTGAGCTAATTTTGTTCAGGTTGACTGCATGATCAAGTCTGACTCTAGATGCTCATGTAATGTATACTGTGACCAACTATTTCGGTTGGATTAAGGTAATTACCTAGCTCAACACTTTTCTGATGCATTTTACAGTAATGGAATCCAGAGCTTTTATATGCTTCTAAATCCCCACACTCAAGAATTTGAAGTACAAAAGCTGGGCTTTGGATTAGAATAATCTAAAGTCTATATAACCGGGCAGCTGAGCATAGCTAAGAGTCACTACATAAAGTGGCTTTACTTTTCTGGGTATACCAAAGATCCATATCATCAAGCTCAGTCTTGGAAATGTACTTCAGATGTTGGAGCTGGGCCACCTTATGGAGATTCACTATTCAAAATGTCCTGAGAAGCTGTCTGCAATGTCACTGCATCTTTCATCTCTGTTCACTACTCTGCATGAGAGGATTCCTTACCAAGTGTGTGCAATCACAGGCAAATCTGAGATTTACCTGCTGGCTTGAAAATGAACAGAAGACGTGTGAGTAATAAGGCTACAGTTCTATTAATACTCAAGGTAAAGACATCACCCCCATTAAATAATTAAATTGCCCAAGCTTGTACAGGCTCCAGGTCCTCAGCAGAGTACTAACTGCTACCATGACACCCCAAACCACTTCGCTGACAGAGTGGTTAACATGCAAGAGCACCATGCTTTCCACAGCCAATCCATCCCCCCTATTGGGGATCTGAGAGAGTAATAATACCTCTCTCTCCAAGCTGAAGGCCAGATTTCATACAAGAAGTGTGTCACACTATTAGACCCACACATTGTCAGTACAAGCAGCTGCTTCCACAGTGTCACTACATTAGGTTGTGATCAGACAGGCCGTTGGGGTCAGAGGCTTCTGACTGTCCGAGTCAGAACTACAACAATGGCTGCCCGTCGCAGGGAGCCATAGCCTGTAATACCTCTAAGGCTGGTATAGGGGGCTCTGTCTGTGAGGTGGAGTGTTTTCCATATAAGGGCATGTAAATTAATAATCTTCCCCTGCTCGCTCCACCCATTGCAGTGAAAGATCAGCCAATGGGCTGACTTGTGCTCAGGCCTGCTACTCCGCCCACTGAAGCAAAAACCAACCTATGGGGTGATAAGTTCACAGGCAATAAAACAGGCAGGCAGCCCCTCTCTCACTGGGGATTCGCATCGAGTGAACGCCTGGCCTGATCACCCAGACGCTTTGCACCCCCCGCTCTCGAGTCTTACTGAGCGTACTCCGAGTTGGTCGACCCGAGCGGAGATAGTTTATGAGCATGTGACCGGTACTTGTGCTCCTGCTGTCTCCAGAACTGGTATAACACCCCCTCCCCCGTCATCATCCCTATCCTAATTGATTTTTTAGTTGTCCTTATTGCTTGTCAAGTGACAGTGGCTAAAAAGTTACTAAGTTAGTTTATAAATAGTTGTGGTTTAGGTTTTTTACTGTTTCCTTGTATAAAGTTGTGTAAATAATCAGCCCTATGGACAATACCAGTGTTAATTCAACTGTTCCTAACCCCTGGGCAGTTATTGGGAATTATTGTGATTTAGAAAAGCCTCAGGGAATTGTTTTGTGTTGTCTGGCAATCTGTTTAATTTTTGTTCTGATGACTGTCTGGCGTCATCAAAATAAAATCAGTTTGTGCTTTTTAAAACCCCCAGTTGTGGTCTCATCCTTTCCGGCATCCCTTCGAACCTCATGTATTATGGGGACTGACACTGACTTGTCCTATAGCACATGAAGCTGAGGAGGTATGACCACAGACAAAATAAATCTTGACAGTTCTCTCAAGTAGATTTGCAATCTGAAGCAGACATTCATTGCCAATCTAACAATTCTCCCCTCCACCTCCAATACTCTGCTTCTTGCTTACCACTAAGCAGCTCTGAGATCTTTAAGATTTACAATAGGAATAAAGAGTTCCTTATGGCTTGGCCCACTTTTTTACTACAGTTTCCAGTCCCGGTGTACACCACATTTCTCTCTATTCTTCTGGAAGCCTACTACTCTCTTGCCTGGGAGATTCAAAACTGGACAAAGCAGAACACTAGATATTATACTGTATGGAATAATACTGCATTAGTCCAAAAGGTAGCGCTTTAGGAAACACAGAGTCTCCTTCTAGCTTTATCATGGTCCTGGACATCAGCTTCCACAATTATAACATGGAAATAATTTAAGGTACTGTTAGGACCTATGGAAGACCAGTAACAGCAACATGGGCAGTCATGCTTCATGGTCACCCTGGTGTGCAACAACTCCAGGCCACTGGGCAGGTCTGAAATTAGGAGCCAGGAGTCATGTAACTTATAGGGCTAACCTGCTCACTAGCACACATATATATATATATATATATATATATATATATATATATATATATATATATATATATATATATATATATATATTCATTCTTTCCTCATGGGTTTGATTATATGTTTATTATAATAAGTTACGGTAGGTTTATATTGGCAGTTTGGCTATAATACAAAAGACTTACAGGCCACGCCCTATATGTTGAGCGAAGGCAAAGTTAGTATTTTTGTCTTGGACCTTTTTTTTTTTTGTCAGGACCTTTCACCTAAATAGATGGTGGTAAGAACGAGGGACTTTCCAAGGTATAGGCGCTTCCAAGAATACCCTCAAATTTAGCAGACACATCATTACTTAAAAAAACCTGAAATAACAGGTTGAGACCTGACCTAATAACCAAGTAGAACAGAAACAACAGATGCGACAGACAACCATTAAAGGAAATGAATTGACACATATGATAATAAGGTGAGATAAATAATATACTGACCTACAGGCAATCCCCGAGTTACGCGGATCCGACTTATGTCGGATCCGCAGTTACGAACGGGGTTCCTCTCCCTGGTCTCCAGTAGACCAGGGAGAGGAAGCAAAGCGGCGGAACACGTGGGCAGCGGACAGGGCTGTCCGCTGCCCACGCGCTCCGAGGCTTGGCTCTGCTTTGATGGCTAACACCTCAGGTTGTTCTAGAAGGAATAGTGAGAGTATGTAGTATGGAAATATGAATATACATTCTCCACCTATCTTATGAAATTGGAGTGTTTGTGACAGTGCTAATTGTATTATTAAACTATAATTGTGTGTGTCTGTCTGTATGTGTGTATATATAAAAATATAAGAGTTCCTTTAGTATAAGTGTTGCAATGTTGCACATCAGGGTTCCCAACCATAAAATAATTGAATACCTGGCCTGATCCTAGGACAAAGAACCAGTCAATGTCAAAGGTGGTAACCGAAATTCATATACTATCTTGGATTAGGTACAGTCAGAGCTCGGCCAGGTAGGAAACAAGAGCCAAAGCTAAGAGTCATCACTGAATTGGAAGCCAAAGAGCCAGAGCCTACGGCAAGAGCTCACGCTGTCAGAAAAGAGGACAAACACAGTTAAGAGACCAGAACAAGGTTGGAGCCAGAAACTGGGGGAGTGTCAAAGTCAAGAACTGGGGTTAAGACCAGGAGTCAAGTAGCAATGGGCAGGGTCACTAGCAGTTGCCAGCCAGGATCAACCTTATGGCACAAACAACTTCCTGTGTCTCTTTCCAGCTTAAATGGAGTACCCAGCCCAAACAGGAACTCCAGATCTCCTTCAGTAGGGTCCCTGAGGGCTGTACCTTTTAGTGGAGTATAGGCTCTTAGGGCTCCCAGTTGTCCAGTCACCAGTAGAGCTGTTCAGTTGGGTTGTGGATATGGCTCTTCTCATGAGAGTGCCCCATATTTTTCACACTGTGCTACATGGCAGTTAATAGGTGGCATTAATCATAAGAAATAAAAGTAATTGACCATCTTGGAAGACTGACAATTACCTAGGGTAGCTTGTAGGACTCCATCTCAACTGCCCTCACTCCTGAGTAAAGATGGGCTGCTGCATTGATGCATCAAGGTGTAGCTTTGTGTGTCTTTCTTACCTTGTCCCCTGTTATAGTGCATTATATACACTCAACTTGGAGATGGCTAAGGAACTTTTATAGCTAAATAACCATCAGAGATGATCACACAGGAAAGGACTCTTGTCAGCCAGATTCAGGCGATGTTTTAAGATCAACTGTGGCTACCTGGATATCCTCTTCCAGATGGGTAGTGAGTCCAGCATGATGACAAGGCTGCAAATTACTCTAACCCTTTAAATATTGGGCAGATGGATTACATATCCACTGAGGAATTAGGGTCAAGGCAAGCTCCAGGATTAACTCATCCATTAACAGACACAGTCAACACAGCACAGTTTAATATAATGCTTCTAAATGTACCTTTTAAAAGGAGTCAAAACCTTTTCTTAGGAACCTTTAGCTTTTGAATGGAAGCCTAATTGCATAACTTCTATAGTGTCTTCCTATAGAATTCTTCTACCAATTATCAACAGCTAATCCTCCCCCATACCTCAGGGAAAAGAGAATGCAGGCCCATGTTAAACACTACTCTGAAGTCAACAAAAATTACAGGCAGAGTCAGGTACAAATCAACATGAGTCATGATGACAGAATTAGGGCCCGATACATCAAAAATTCCCTTTGATATCATTCCCCAATGTTGAAACTCTGCCTTGATAACACCTACTTAGATGCCTCAGATGCTTATAAAAGCCTGTTTCAATTAGCTAACGTTTTCCACAGTGCAAATCTCTGTTATTAATAAGTAGGATGCATATAATTGTTTGACAAGAAGTGCTCTTTATTTTCCCTTTATTGTAAAGGAAAATATATGTCCCTGTAGCTGATATGGTGGTAAGATTTGTAAGGCAATAAACATGTTTTGAATTCTTAAACTTCCTACTTGACTCATTTTCATAAAATATCCTGTTACTTTTCATTTTTCTAAAGTATTTTATTACCACCTATATAAAGATTTGCAGAATTGCTGTCGAAGCCTATACAAAGCACTGTATATTTTATGCAGAAAGCAGAACTCTGTTCAGGGGTTTAAGCGAGTTTGATGAAAGCATATAGGCACCTTTTTCACAGGCAGTCTCTGACCACATTTATTGAACTTGGAACTTTGCATTATAACCAATATGAAGACACGGCAGATATTTGTAGTTAAATTAGATACTGTGACAAGTGCACTGTTTCCTCCAAGAGGAGGTTTAAAAGCTCAAAGTTGGACATCTCAGTATCTGTGTCTCATACTCTTTGGAGGCCCCCTGACACTTAAGTAATCTTTCTTCACATAATCTACTTTTGCAGTCACTACTAACCACAACACTTCAAGAAGAGGAGATTTAAATGAAAATCTTGAAAAGAGATATGTACTTACTTTTCATAATGTCATAGCAACAAAGAACAAAGGGAATCTGTCAGTTTTTATTTTCTTGATTCCTCTGTGCTAGCAACATCTTTGATTGTGCAGGCAGGGAATATCAAGCATGTTATTGATCTCAATCTAGGTGACTAGTAGAAAGGCTAGTATTTTGGCCTAGAGGCCTTGAATTGTCCATGCTTTCTATAATTGATTGCATCATGTACTGCACCGTTTTGAGATAAATATACTCCACGGCATTAAGTTATGAAGGAGTACCTTTAGTTTTGGTCAGATAGTGTTATTGCCAACTTCCCACTATACATACAACTTTCACTATTATTTTTGAGTTATTTGTTCCAGGATCTAGGAACTGTACAAACACCACAAAATAAGGCAGAGTCTCTACATTCTGAACAGGAAAAGGAAATAGAGAGGGAGAGCGTTGTGGTGATGCAAATAGCGCTAAGGACAGAAAAGTAAGGAATGGCTGGGGAATGAATGCAAGGTAATTCACTGAATGAAAAATGCCAGATCTGCAACACTGAAGGCTGAAGTCTTTATCTGTTGGGCGGGGTACAGGACAGGTTGCAGCAACACATCCTTCTCCATGCTCACCTATAAATATGCTCAATCAGAAAGAGCAAAGTTTGGGCATTGCACTCTTTCAGACCTTGACCTCTCCATTGGAACTACCAACCCGTGCCTTTTGTGACAATCACCTTTATGCTTTGAAATTGGACTGAATCTATCAAATTTCCTCATAAATCACAAACCAGATGATAGCTTTCAGTTTTTATTTACTTGGACTGGACTTGAACTGGCCAACTGAAACTGATTCTAATGTCTTTTACTGGGCTCCTAAAACATCCAGTCTGTGACTGGACTGAGTCTCATGATAAAGGAGAGCCTATAGATCGTTAGAGGTCTGCATTGTTTTCCTTGTCATGTACACCAACCTAATGCGGCTATACAAAGCCCAAAATACACACCGGAAAAACTCCTTTACTCTGACTTAATTATCAGTATTTGGTCCTGAAGGCCAGATCATCTTCTGGCAAATTGTAATAGTGCCATTGATTTCAATGATCCTAGGAAAGTTTGTCAGCTAAGGATTTGCCCCATCAGGTATGTTAACCTGTTTTTCAAAATAGCATAGCTGTGGTACTTAACAGCAACTTGAAATAGGTAATAGATTATCTCTGTTGCAAAGTTTGGGGATGAATACAACAGTGCACATTTTAGCATGGATTAATGGCCCTTCTCAAACCTAGTTTTAAAAGCATTTGAGACAAAACACTGAATTCCCCCCAGTAATATGAAAATCTAGATCTAAACACAGAAATAGATGATCATTTGTCATAATGACACTAATGACAACAAAGAAAAAAGTAAAACTTGTGCAAACTGTATATAAATGTTTCCTGTAACAAAGTTACATTTGTTAATAAACAGACCAGTTTGCACATCAGGTACATTTTATACATTGAGAGTGTGTCTTGCATTTTTTATCATTCTATTGTTAAGAGGAAACATAACTACCATTTACCCTTTTGTAGAATTCAGGTCTGTGAGTTAAATAGCATATGGAATTAGCACAATTCTAACATTATTTTTGATTTTAAGTGGCAGAAAATCATTGTGCCTGGGATAATTCTTAACCTAACAGAATGACCTCTATGGAATATGTCCAGAAGTTTTATGATTCCCACCTCCAATGCTAATTTAATATACTTCTATTGTTTAATCGGAAAATGGATACATTCCAAATAAAGTAATACAGTTTGCAAGAATATACTGTAGGAAATAATTAGATTGCAAGTTCTGGAGGCTTTAATATGGTTGAAATTATATAACTATCTTTGCATTCTTTGTATGGTCCTATTAAATGTACCACGCATTGATGTGGCTTGCTGTCAGGCAGCAAAATGAAAAATAGTTTTAATAGCTGCTCTTTGACCTGTTTTATATTTTATGTCAATTATAACAGCACACAACCATGCATAATTATGAAGCATAGACGCATTAAAATGTACACATAGTTTGTGTTCTTATGGCAACCATTGCATTAGGATTTAGAAAACAAACTGATGACTTCCTATTGTTATAAGTCATCTAAGCAATAATAAATTAGTATTAAATATCTAAGACAGATTTGTCTATCAACCTTTATTGAGCAATTTTAAAGAAATATTTCTTTTGAGAGCAAAAGAGATGGGCAAAAATCTCTGCCTAAGCACAGTATTTGTACCATCTGTACAATTTCTAAGAATACAGTAGGCAGCATCAAACAGTAATAGCAAAGTAACACTGTCAAATATGCTGATTTGTCATTGGAGCATCAGTTTTTAAATGATCCAATTTAATCACAGCAGGAGCTTCTTTCTGGCTCCACCTCAATAGTCCTTGTTTTGGAACATTTAGAGCAGAGGGAATTGATTTCAGGGAGTGGGAGAGGCCTGTGCTAAGCACTACTTTCTTATGTAAATTGATAACAGTGACAAGAGAGAAGAACATCTTTGTAGCACTTTGAAAATTTGAGCTGCTAATATGGGAAATTCTCTAAAAAAAGAGACTGCATGAGAACATGCAGAATTGTTTCTTAGATTACTTCTAGAATGATGGCAGAAGTTATCCTGTGTGCAACAAAGGAGAAAAATGTGATTATATTCACACTATGAAGAGATGAACACCAAGACTTTGAGTAGAGGGGCTCTAAGTCTAAGATGAAAGATTCTGAATCTACAATCTGGAATACAGCAGAGAAGGCAACAACAAGTAGTAATACAGGCATATTTTAATGACTTGAGGGGTAATAGATGAGTCTGGATTATTTCCCTCTTATTGCTTTGGAACGTACCTGAACAATCCAGAGGGAACCCTTTATTTAATGAATTAGGATACAGTATATTGTAGGTGCATAAAGACTTTTCAGTCACAATTAAATTTCTTCAATAATTAATATTGTCTTTTTCTAATATTGTTCTATGAGTAATAAACAACTAGTACTTTCATTGTGTCTTTCACCTGAGAGACAAGATGGGCAAGATAATATCTTTTATTGGATCATTTTCTGTTGGTGAGACACAGACTTTGAAGCCACACAGAGCATTTCTGCAGGTCTTGGACCTGAAAAAGAGCACTGAGTGACTCAATAGCTTGTCTCTCTCAGCAAAAGACTTTGGCTCAATAAAAGATATTACCTCACCCACCTTCTCTCTCTCTAATATCCTGGGAGCAACAGCACTACAACTATTTGCCATTTTATCAAGTGAGGGGCATGGTGATATCCAGCAAATCCACAAAACCCTTCATATAGGACAGAAATAATTTGACATGCATGGCTGAGACCCAAGAAATGTTCTAGTTTTTACTTGACTCTATGCTCAGCTAACTGTCCATTGGCTTTTCTTTCACCATGTGTAGAAAGGTAATAAGGAAAAAGTTTTCCCATTGAACAGAGGTGTTGTGAGGATGAATTAGTTATGGACAAATCCTTGGTCCAACCCTACAGGTTGGGAGGCCCAAAAGCCATGATAAGAGTGCCCTTCTGTAGCATAGAGGTAAGACAAGGTGGAAATGTGGGAAGCCCATCCAGACGATGCCATCCTGAGTACCAACATGCTGCGCTCCAAAAGGGTTAGCATTTGCACTAGTCCATGTGGGAATTTTAGTGGGGAACTGGTTGTAGATTCACATAACATGGCTTCACTATTGAACTTGAGCACCATCTTTTGGGTAGAAGTAGAGACTCTGTGGGACTCCTGCAACCTCTTTAGTGACCTTAAAGCAGCTCTGCCAGCATTACGCTGTCTGAAGAAGGAGGATTTACTTTCCCACTACACAGAGTTTCCTCATTCAAAGCCAATCCAACTAGGCCAGAGCTTCACAATAAGGATCTGGCATGTAATTTCACTGAATTGCTTAGTAGCTATAATGTAAACATTGACTTCTCTGAAAGCAACATAGGATCCTCCATAATCAATAACAATGAACAAATATTACCATTTGAAGAAAATATATTTGATCTAGTATGAAACTAATTCCCTTTAGTCACTATATTTCACAGAAAATTATATGCCCATTTCTAGCATTTTATAGGATAACTGGACCTCACCCCCCAAAATATTTACATTTTCTATTCAATCCGATACATCTTAGAGTAATTTCTGTAGAGCACATACTCATAATAAATTCTGCAAGACTTTACTCTAAAGTTATTTTCTGATTAAGCCCTGAAAGTACATCAGTTTCTCAAAGCCGGTATTTAGCAATGGGTAAGCTCAGAATTGGAGGAACACACATTTTTTCCAAAAGGGAGAGCAAAAGAGGGCCAGTGTTTAAGGCCTCTCCTGAATTAAAGATTCACAGAAGGAGCAGTCAGAAAGCAAAAGGTAGGATTGGAAAATATGATTCTTCTTTGTATTCTCTCTAAGTTCATCTCTTTTAAGAAACTGAAGAAGTCGTGGTTTTGGAATACAGTATTTTAAAGAGTCAGATAGCAGGGCCAATCCATCCTATTCAGTAAGTGATTGGTTAGGTAAGTTGTTTAGTGCTATAAGGCACTTTGACACGAAATTAAACAATTAACAATGAAGCTGGGAAGGCAAGAACTATATACAATTTAAATACTTAAGCCAATTATACCACAAGGGATGTAGGGATGTTAAAATTGTTTATTTTTGTAAACATGTAGCCACTAAAATTTTCAGCAGTTATACATAACATGTGGGGGGTGCTGGCAAAAGCCAGTGCTCATAGGGATCTGGCTTTTAAGCTGTATCGGAGACAGTATAATGGGGCAGAAATGGGGAAGACAGGTCTCTGCAAACACTCTCGCCCATCTACCCTCCTCCCCTCTCTATCAGAGGCTCCCCACCTGCACCGGCTCCCCCCTCCCTCCTAATGCACTGTTGCCTCAGATACAGAGGCAGCAACATGGGGAATAGGGGGTTGCATAAAACGATGTACACAGTACATGTTAACATCCCTACTACAAAGGATATGGAATTTTTTGCATGTCCATAAACCTGCATATATGCCTTCTGTACTCTTCTGCCCCAGCACAGTCCACATCCACAAGACGTAGGACTGCAGGGGAAACTCTGGTAATGATACTTAGCTTTTGTTCAGTGAAGCCCAGAACATGCTAGTGATTAAGAAACGAAGCTGTAATCAGACTATATTGATCCTATAACAGAATCATTATCATAGTTTTATGTTTTCTTTGTTACACATGAAGGGTAAAGGTTGATGACAACAGAAAAGCCATTATGTGAAGAGATTCAGAGAATGTACATCTCCCCCTGATATGTCTGAGGTAAGTGAAATGAAATGCTACAAGGCAATTTCTGTAAACATATTTTTTTTAAAGCTTGGTGTATCCTGCTACATTTTATGTAGTTTACAAGGTAGTATATACATCTGTGTGGCAGCTAGTATTGGTGAGGAAGGAAGACTAGAAAAAAGATTTCTGAAAAGCTCAAAGGAGTACTAGAAAGACTAGAATCAGATTTCACTTCCACCTGTTTTGCCTAGATGTGTCTCCATTGATTTAATCAAATTAGCCCTTGAGTGAGTGAGTTCAAGCCCTCCCTCTCTGGCAGGTTTTCCATGTTATCAGTTGGTGCTGGCCATGTGCTCAGAGCTGCACAATACATGATTTAAAGCGGTGCTTGCATTGCAAAACTTTCAATAAGGTTGTAACTTTTCCCCACCCCCTTCTAAATTACTGGGATTTGAGAGAGACAGAAGAGATTGCAGAGAAATTTAAACATAGGCGATTTAAATTTGATCCAATAGGGACAGTATACATCCTTTATCTTGCTCTTGAAACTGAGAAATGATTCCATTTCCCCACCCCTTTCTCTGATTTGACAAAATCTCCACAGAGCTGGAGTGTAGATCAATTAACTGATTTTTTTTAAACTTATTGATTTTAAAATTGCTTCCTTTACCCTTGGCATCTAGGCTGTTGCTCAAAATCCTCCTTTTACATGGTTCGTGCTGTCTATAGCTTCATCATTTTCTGCTGAATGATAGAGCAAATGCCAGACAGAACAAGTTCCAGAAGTGTGGGACTCCATGGATAACACTCCCATTGGGTTACTGAATAGAGTAGTGATTGAAAAAGTGTTATACCCTTGGAGGCAGATTCTACAGAAAAGAAAACTTCTACACCATTCATTTGAGTGACAGGGTGAAAAAAAGCCAGTGCCATAAAGATTAAGAGGCAATTGAATGTAATATTGAGATTTATATAGCTCTTTGCCATTTCTGCATACAAAGAAAGTCATGCTGCACTTCATGTAAGCAGAACAGAAGAGAAAACTAAGGAACAGCATCAAGAAATTAATCCTTTAAGCCTGGTAGGCCACACTTTAGAAGTTCTGGTGGTTGAAACAAGTCTAGGTGTGTCATTACCATTGCACTGTCAATTAACAGCAGTTTTGTGGGATGGGCCATCCACCAGGGATCAAGAGACAGGTCTGACATTTGTTTGTTGGGGCTTTGATATGATCAGTAATCGGACACACAGAAGACAAGTGTTTTATTCCCTAACTTACTAGACCTCTATATGAAAACAACACAGACTTAGTAAAGTCAAAGTCTGGAGTCTCAATCAATAACTGACAGGGTTGCTTTTCAAGGGATACTACAGGATTTTGGTCTTCCATTGTAGTGCCAGAAGAATATTTTTTTTATTTTAACTATGTGGCATAAAACTGTCTGCCTGTTGGAAGCCTTGACTTCAACTTCTCTCAATCCATACCCTTAAAATTGTCATGCAAGCTTGTAAACAGGAGGCTCCCTCAGTTACCTCAGAGTGGTTTGAACAAACTAACATCATAACAAGAGTGTTTATGGAAAAATGCTTGAGCACTGAAGCAGAAAGGGCTTAGCACTGATCAGACCTCTCTTCCACCTTTATTCTTCACTGTTCACATTGAAATGCAAATATCAGCGCAGGGTTTCCACTGGCGTGCCACTCACAAATTGAAAAGCAGTTTTTATCTATGCAAATGTAAGCATGGTAATTGAAGTTAATCAATCAATGCTAGCTTTCACTAAAACCTTGAACATGATTGAATAAAGTAATTATCATTCAGCAGAAAATGATGAAGTTGTAGACAGCATGAACCTTATTAAAGGAGGATTTTGAGTCACAATGGCTTAATTTAGCTAACAGCCCAGCCTTAGCCCAAGCAACACACTACCATTGCTGTTTAGAATTGTTTTATGGGGAAAAAAGGGGGGCATTTTTTTTAATTTTTACAGAGCTGGATTAGTAAAAAGTACTTGTTACACTACAAAGGATAAGCCATAATTAACATCCTTCTTTACTCTAAATAGATCAGTGAACAAAGATTGCTATGACATCTTAGTGGTGCCCAATAACAACAATGGGCTATTGAAACTATTAACATACTTTAAAATAAAATATGAAGAAATGTAGCAATATCCTTATGGTTTGTGAAATTACAATTTGTAGATTCATATGCCTTTTATAGCAAGACTGCAGATTTCCGAATGTAAAGGAAGATTATTGAAATATAAAGCATCCTTTGCCAAACAGGGCAGAAAACTACATGAAGCACAGTGCCGAAAAATTTATTTTGCTATTTGATCAAGAGCTTACAGTAACAGGATGCAGTTAGTTGCACAAAATACACATTCTTTCAAATATATCTCACTGTTTTGCTGTACAGTAGTGTTTTATAGTATATTTCTTGTCCTGGTACACAGAAAATATGCATTATATTGTCCTCTTATGTAATCCTATTTTGTATTTTTTTATTTACCTTTGCCATTTTTGTTCTTAATACATAAGCATGATCAGAAACAACTGTGTGGGTTTCTTTTTAAACCAAACTTTTTTTTGGCTTTTCAGATAGAAGGTTGCAAATTATTTCTTAATAGCTTTCCAGTAATTTTTAGATGGGCCTAGTTAGAAAGCCAAATCTTTGGATAATGTAGATGTTAGAGAGAAGCAGAATAGAAACCCACAAGGAAAAGCAGCTTTTAAAATATACTATTTAAACACAAGAATAACTGGTAATACTTAGCATAGAAATGTATTCTGATATGATGCCTGACATACCAAATCTGATTATTACTGAATATTTATCTTAGCAGTTATCAACTTGTTCACCTGTT